>NW_007249662.1:30957-34537 GCF_000164805.1 Carlito syrichta | reverse complement strand
GTAAAGGTCTTCACGTCTCTGGTTAGGAAGATACCAAGGTATTCATTTTTTGTGTGTGGCTATTGTGAATGGAATTGTGTTTTTTATTTGGGCATCTGTTTGTTTATTATTGGTGTAGGGAAATGTGATTGTCTTTTGTACATTTATTTTGTATCCTGAGACTTTGCCAAAGGCCTTTATCAGTGTAAGGAGGTTTTTGACAGATTCTCTTGGGTTTTCAAGGTACACAATCATATCGTCTGCAAAGAGAGACAACTTGACTTCCTCTTTTCCTATTTGGATGCCTCCTCTTCTCTGATTGCTCGAACCAGGACTTCCAATACTATGTTGAACAGGAGGGGTGAGAGTGGGCATACTTGTCTTGTTCCAGTTTTCAGGGGAAATGGTTCCAATTTTGTCCATTTAGGAGTATGCTGGCTGTGGGTTTCTCGTAGATGGCTTTTACTATTTTGAGGTATGTTCCCCGTATGCCTAGATGTTCAAGAGTTTTTATCAAGAAGGGGTGCTGGATTTTATCAAAAGCTTTTTCTGCATCTAATGATATAATCATGTGGTTTTTGTTTTGACATCTGTTGATGTATTTAATTACATTTATGGTTTTACGAATGTTGAACCAGCCTTGCATCCCAGGAATGAAGCCTACGTAGTCATGATGGATGATTTTTGAGATGTATTGCTGAATTCGGTTTGCTAGGATCTTGTTGAGAATTTTAGCATCTATGTTCATCAAAGATATTGGCCTGTACTTCTCTTTCTTTGTTGGATCTTTACCTGGCTTGGGTATCAATGTGATGTTGGCTTCGTGAAATAATTTGGGGAGAGTTCCATCTTTTTCAATCGCCTGGAATACCTTCAGTAGGATTGGTTTCAGTTCCTCCTTAAATGTCTTGTAGAATTCTGCTGGAAAGCCATCTGGACCAAGGCTTTTTTGTAAGAAGTTTACTTATTACGTAGTCGATTTCCTTGATTGTTATTGGTCTATTTAGGGTCTCAATTTCTTCTTGTTCCAACCTAGGTATGTTGCGTGATGTCAGAAAGTCCTCCATTTCCTTAAAGTTTTCAAGTTTGTTTCCATACAAGTGTACGTAGTAGTCTCTAATGATCTTTTGTATTTCTTCAGGATCAGATGTGACTTCATCTTTTGTGTTTCTGATTGTGCTTATTTGGTGTTTTTCTCATTTTTTCTTGGTCAGTCTAGCTAGGGGACCATCGATCTTGTTTATCCTTTTGAAGAACCAGCTTTTTGTTTCATTGATTTTTGGTATTATCTTTTTGTCTTCTATGTCCTGGATTTGGGCTTTTATTTTGGTGATCTGTATTCTTCTGCTGAAATTAGGGTTTTTGTGGTCTTGCTTTTCCAGCTTCTTTAGGTGGCTTGTTAGGTTGTTAATTGGTGTCCCTTCCATTTTCTTCATGTGTGTTTGTAGGGATATAAATTCCCCTCTTACTACAGCTTTCAAGGCATCCCAGAGATTTTGGTAAGATGTTTCTTAATTTTCATTTGTTTCCAGGTATCTTTTGATCTCTGTTTTGATTTCATCATTGACCCAGGAGTTGTTTAGCATCTTGCTGTTTAGTGTCCATGTCTTTGTGGGTTTTGGGGGGACTCTGTTGGTGTCAATGTTTATTTTTATTCCACTGTGGTCTGAGAAGGTGCATGGTAGAATTTTGGTCTTTTAAAATTTGCTTATGCTTGATTTATGGCCAATTACGTGGTTGATCTTAGAATACGTTCTGTGCGGTGATGAGTAGAATGTATATTCTGTGGTCTTTGGATGGAGTGTTCTGTAGGTATCAATTAAGTCCATTTGGTCCAAAGTCACATTGAGGTTCCGGATCTCTTTGTTGATTTTTTGTCCTGATGATCTGTCTAGGGTTGTGAGTGGGGTATTAAAGTCCCCAGTTATGATGGTGTTAGAGTCAATATCTTTCTTTAGTTTTCCTAGAAGTTGCTTTATGAAAGTTGGCGCACCTATGTTGGGTGCATATATGTTTAGGATAGATATTTCTTGTTGATGGATTGAGCCTTTTATCATTATGTAGTGGCCTTCTGTATCTTTTTGATTTTTAATAGCTTGAAGGGTATTTTGTCTGAAATTAAGATCGCTACTCCTCCTTTCTTTTGTATTCCATTCACCTGAAAGTTTGTTTCCCATTCTCTTACTTTGAGTCTGTGGGTGTCCATTCTAGTGAGGTGAGTCTCTTGCAGGCAATAGATTGTTGCCTGATGATATTTTGTCCATTTTGCCATTCTATGTCTTTTCAGTGGTGCATTTAGTCCATTCACATTTAGGCTAATATTTGAAATGCAAGTGTTGATCCCTGTCATAAAGTTCTTACAGAGTTGATCCTGTTTGTTTGTTGTCTTTCCTTGGGTTTTGGAATTGGTTCATGTGTGCTTTTAATGTTTTGCCTGTACGTTTGTGAAGATTGCTGTTGTTCTTTTTTCTTTTTCTTCTGTGTTCAGTACTTTCTTAAATGTTTCTTGTCGAGGTTTTCTGGTGGCATCGTAGGTTCTTAGGGATTGGATATCTGGGAAAGATTTCAATTCTCCCTCACTTGAAGCTTAGTTTGGCTGTGTAGGTTATTCTTGGTTGAAATTGTTTCTCTTTTAGAACTTTGAAGATAGGGCTCAAGGCTCTCCTGGCCTGAAGAGTTTCTGTGGATCAATCTGCTGCTATTCTAATTGGTTTTGCCTGGTAGGTAGTCTGGCCTTTTTCTCTTGCTGCCTTCAGGATTTTTTTTCTTTTATAACTACTTTGTTTAGGCGAATTATTATATGTCTGGGAGTTGTTCTTCTCATTTGTTGTGTTGCAGGGGTTCTCTGAATCTCTTGTGTTTGAATTTTTCCATCCTTAATGAGATGAGGGAAGTTTTCTTGATTTCATGAAATGTTTGTTCCAGTGTGGCTTCTGTTTCTCTCTCTGCCTCAGAAGCCCAATTACTCTTAGGTTTGGTCTCTTGAAGTGATCATTCATCTCTTGCAGGTTTTGTTCTGTTTTTTTGAACTTCTTTTCTATGCTTTTGACAGTTTGGGTTAGTTCTGTGTTTTGGTCTTCAAGCTCTGAGATTGTTTCTTCTGCTTGGCTGATTCTGCTTTCCATGCTTATTAGTCTGTTGTTCATTTCCATCACAGTATTCTTTACTGCTGTCATTTCTGACATCAGTTCCTTCCTATTTTCCTCTTGTCTCTCCTCAATTTTTTAAATTCTCTCCATTAATGTCTTGATGTCTGGGTTTGTTGCATGTGACCAGTCATTCTGGGGGCTCTTCATTGATTGTGTTCCAGAATCTGTTTCTCAGTGTTTGATTTCCCAGGGGTCTGTGTGAGACCTATATTCTTCTTTTGGGTTTTCTTCATTTGTGCTGTTTTTCCCGGTTGAAACTGTTTATCTTTTAGAACTTTGAAGACAGGGCTCCAGGCTTTCCTAGCCTGAAGGGTTTCTGTTGATAAATCTGCTGCTATTCTAATTGGTCTCCCTGGTAGGTAGTCTGGCCTTTTCCTCTTGCTGCCTTTAGCATTTTTTCTCTTATAGCTACTTTGTTTAGGCGAATTATTATGTGTCTGGGAGTTGGTCTT
>NW_007249662.1:0-30773 GCF_000164805.1 Carlito syrichta | reverse complement strand
GGCTTCGGTTTCTCTTTCTGCCTCAGAAAGCCCAATTATCTTAGGTTTGGTCTCTGAAGTGATCATTCATCTCTTGCAGGTTTTGTTCTGTCTTTTGAGCTCTTTTCTATGCTTTTGACAGTTTTGGGTTAATTCTGTGTTTTGGTCTTCGAGCTCTGAGATTCTTTCTTCGGCTTGGCTGATTCTGCTTTCCATGCTTATTAGTCTGTTGTTCATTTCCATCACAGTATTCTTTACTGCTGTCATTTCTGACAACAGCTCCTTCCTATTTTCCTCTTGTCTCTCCTCAATTTTTTTAATTCTCTCCATTAATGTCTTGATGTCTGGGTTTGTTACATGTAGCCAGTCATTCTGGGGACTCTTCATTGTCTGTGTTCCAGAATCTGTTTTCTCATTGTCTGATCTCCCAGGGGTCTGTGTAAGACCTATATTCTTCTTTTGGTTTTTCTTCATTTGTGCGGTTTTTCCCCCTCCTTACTTTTTCCTTCCCTCTACGTCACCGTCTTCTTTAATTCTGTTATTCAGGGGTAAAGGGATTGGTTTTACTTCTGTTTGTTCAATCTCCTATTCTTTATGTATGCCCTCTTACTTTGTTCAATTCTGGAGTTGCACTGTAGGTTGGGGGTGGTCCTTTTTGCAGTTTTGAGATTTACTTGAGGGGGGAGCTGTGATTCAAAATCTATCTGCAGGTCCTGGTATTCGCTGACAGGTGTGTGGATAATCTGGAACCCACTTCCCACTGCCTTGGAATCTGTCCATGCAGTGAGGCTGTAGGTTTACTCCCTGAAATAAAATGTGGTTAGCAGAGGGAAGAGAATGGAGCCGACAGTGGGTTGAAGAGGGGGGTGGAGAGATAGAGGAGTAAGGGGGGAAACAAACAAGTGTGCCAACAAATGGACAGAGAGACCTATACTGAAACAGATAAAAACAATATACCACAGCTACAGATGAACCAACTCCCATACAAAAAAAAAATTAAAACATATAGTGATGCTAACATACAAGCTAGCCAACCACCTTATTGGTGTACTGTTCCTCTATACAAAGATATGGTTTACAGAGAGAAGAAAAGGAAGAGGGAAAAAAAGGAACAATACAGTAGGAATAGAATTAAGTCATTAAACTAACAGAATCAACGAAGCACACTCTGAGACTTTTCGTTTAAGTCCAATGTCCTTTCAGTTTTCTGAAAGTGATTTATAGCTTTCTTTTCAAGCTGGTAAATTAGCTTGTAGTTAGGGTCAGTTGCCCCTGGTCTGCTGTGATGGACAGTTCTGATCACCCTCCGTTCACCACTTTGGCCTACGTCTTTTTCAAGCTTGTTTCTCCTGTTTCAGTGTTGTTACCTTGAATCGCCAGCAGGTGGTGCTATCTCAGCTGCTCGCCCCAGAGGGGGTGGGGCTGGACAGGAACCGGCAGAGACTGAAGATGGATGCCTGCCTTAGGGCACACAGCAGGAGACTCAGGACGTCTCGGGTCGCAGGAGAGATGGCAGCGATCCCAGCAGATCTTCCCTGAAGGGGCTTCAAGAACTGAAGTTGTGGATCGCCTCTGAACCCGGTGGTGTGATGTGCTACCGGCGATGGCTGCGCTGCAGTGGCTATCCAGTTCGCTGCGATGCCCCAGCGGTGGCAATGGCCGAGCTCTGTATGAAGAGCAGACTGCGATGTTGAGGTCCGCAGCCCCCGGGGCGAGAGCCAGAGACCCACTGTAGTTCTCCTTTGCAGAGGGTCTCACAGACCAGGTTGCCCATTGCCATCTTGCTGGAAGTCCTCTGAAAAGATATTTTATACGATTTTGACTTTTTAAAATTTATTGGGATTTGTTTTGTGGCCTAACAGGTCTATTCTGGAAAACAGTCTATGTGCTGATGAGAAGAATGTGTATTCTGCAACTGCTGAATGAAATGTTCTGTAAATGTTTGTTAGGTCCATTTGGACAATAGATTCTATGGAGAAATTTAAAAGTTTCTTAAAACAAATGAAAATAAGAACACAACATACCAAAAACTTAAAGGATACAGCAAAGTTTAAAGCAATAAATGCCTGCACCAAAAAAGCAGAAAGACTTTCAATAAACAACTTAATGATGCATCTCAAAGTCCAATGTTTCTTTGTTGGTTTTCTCTCTAGATGATTTGTCCAATGCTGGAAGTGAGGTATCTAAGTTTCTGACTGTTATTGCTTGGGAGTTTTTCCTCTCTCTTTAGCTCTGATAATATCTGCTTTATATGTCTGGTATTGGATATATATAGTATATATATATATAGTTGTTATGCCCTATTGCTGAATTGATCCTTTTATCATTATAAAAATGATCTTCTTTGTGTCTTTTTATGTATGGAGTTGTTTATTTTATCCATCACCTCTCTTTCAGTGTATGTGTGTCTTACCGGTGAAGTGAGTTTCTTGTAGGCAGCATAAAGTCAGGTCTTTTATTTTTTATCCATTCACCTTATCTATACCTTTCAACTGGAAAATGTATACTGTTATTTAATTCAAGTTTGTTATTGACAGGTGAGCATTTCTGTCATTTTGTTAATTTTTTTCTGTTTTTTTTTATATATAGCTTTGTTCCTTTCTTCCTCTTTTATTGTTTGCAATTTGAAGGATTTTTTTTTAATGATTACATTTAACTCCTTCCTCTTTCTGTGTATCATCTCTACCATTGAGCTATATACTTTCATGTGTTTTCATAATGATAGATATCATCCTTTTGCTTCCAGATGTAATACTCACTTAGGCATTTCTTGTAGGACCAGTCTAGTGGTGATGAATTCCCTCTGTTTTTGCTTGTCTTGGAAAGATTTTATTTCTTCTTCATTTTTGAAGGATAACTTTACAAGATATAACAATCTTGCCTGAAAGAAGGTTGCTTTTTGTTTGCTTGCTTGCTTGTTTGTTTGTTTCAGTACTTTGATTATTTCTCTCAGCCTACAAGGTTTCTGCTGAGAAATACACTGCTACTCTGATGGAGATTCCCTTATATGTGACTTGATGCTTTTCTCTTGCCATTTTTCAGAATTCTCTCTTTGTCTTTGACTTTCAATAGTTTGACCATAATGTGCCTTAGAAAAGACCTTTGTGGGCTGAATCTATTTGAGAATATTTGAGCATTTTGTATCTGGATGTCTATATCTCTTGCAAGACTTGGGAAGTCTCCACCTATTATTTCATCAAATACAGTTTCTGTCTTTGCCAACCTTTTCTCCTTCTGGAATTCCCAAAATTCAAATATGTGGTCAGTTTATTAAGGCCTATATGTTGCATAGGCTTCATAGGCTTTCTTCATTCATTTTTATTTTCTTTTTTTTTTTTAACTGAGTTATTTCAAAATATCTGTTTGCAAGTCCAGAAATGCCTTCTTCTGCTTGATCTCATCTATTATCAAAGCTCTTGATTGTATTCTTTTTTCTGTTCATTGAATTCTTTGGTGTCAGGTTTTCTGCTCTGTTTGCTTTGTTTTTATAATATCTCTGCTGAATTTTTCATCAGATCATGAATTATTTTCTGATTTCTTTGTGTTGCTTATCTGTGTTCTCTTATGTCTCACTAAGTTTCTTTAACATCATTATTTCGAATTTTTCTCAGGCATTTCATAGATTTCCATCCTTTGGGATCTGTTACAAGAGAATTGTTGTGTTCCTTTGGAGGTGTCATATTTGGTTACTGAGGCAGGAAAATCACTAGAGGCCATGAATTTGAGACCAGCCTGGGCAACATAGTGAGACTTCATCTTTTTTTTAAAAAATTGTAAAAAATTAGCCAGGCATGGTGGCATTCACTTGCAGTCCTAGCTCCCATGAGGCTGAGGCAAGAGGATCACTTGAGCACCGGAGTTTGTGGTTACAGTGAGCTATGATTGCACCACTGCACACCATCCTGAGTGACAGAGTGAGATCTTGTCTCTTAATAAACAAAATAATTTTGAAAGACTTTCTTCTGGATATATTGCTAGTGTTGGTTGAGTTGGTGCTTTGGTTTTGATTTTGGGTGGACACAGTAGTGTAGTCTCCACATGATTTTTTTTTTCTTTTCTTTTCTTTTTTTTGAGTTGGAGTCTCACTCTGTCTCCCAGACCAAGGTGCAGTGGCATGCTCCCGGCCACCGCAGCTTCGACCTGCTGGGCTCCGGTGATCCTTCTGCCTCAGCCTTCCAAGTAGCTGGAACTACAGGTGTGCACTACCATGCCTGGCTAATTTTTTATTTTACTGTAGAGATGAGGTCTCACCAAGTTGTCCAGATGGGTCTCGAACCCACGGGCTCAGGCAATCCACACACCTCAGCCTCCCAAAGTGCTGAGATCACAGGCTGAGCCACCGAGCCCAGCATGATGTTTTCACTGTAGTTAGCACAGTGGAATTTGTGACCTCTTTGGTAGCTTAGGCTGCAAGTGTTAGTGGAGGCTGCACTAAGGCTTTACTGGGGAGAAGGACACTAGGCAGACTGGTCCTCAGGCACCAGTGGTAGCCGCAGTGTGCCAGGCATGCTGGTTCTCATGCCCCCAGGCTGTGTTCACCAGTGCCAGTGGGGCAGGCAGGCCAGTTCTCACACCTCAAGTTGGCATGCTTGAGTGCCCGTAGGGGCAACAGTGGGCTGAGCAGTTAGGTCCTTGAACTCCCAGGTGGTGTGTGTAGCATTGGTGGTGGCAGTGACAGCAGTAGGCCAACCCTCAGGCCCTCAAGCAGTGTGCACAGGCAACACCGATGGCAGGCTGGGCAGGCAGGTCTTCAGGCCCTCAGGAGGCTCGTGCAGGTGTCAGCACAGGTGGAGTAAGCTTGTTCATAGACCTTGGGTTGCATGACATGTGCTGGTGGGTGCAGGCAGAAGAGACCTATCCCTAGGCCCCCAGACAGCACACGTGGGTGCTGGTGGGAGACCCTTTCTTCAAGCACACCAATGGTGTATACACGGGCTGGCAGTAGGGAAGGCAGGTTGATCTCTAGGACCACTGATGATGCTTACAGGTACTGGCAACAATGGCAGGCTAAGTGGTCCTATCCTCCGTCCATGGTACAGTGTGCTCAGGCACAAGTGGTAGCAGGTGGGTCAGTTCCATCCTATTGTCAATGGCCATTTGAGTTGTCTCCAGTTTGGGGTTAGCATAAAAGTCCTGCTGTGGGCATCCCAAACATGTATTTGAATGGACAGATGGATGCCTGCCACCCAATTTTAAGACCACAGTGACCTTTTTGACTTTCCCTTGAGTTGAAAAATACCACTGCCTATGATTCCCAGAGAGTCTAGAGTCTCACATGTGCTCCTCTGTCACTGGCAGGGTGGATCCTACTGTCGGGAAACAGTCTTGAAAGGCGATTCCGATGGTACCTTCGTCCTCTTCCTCGGTGACTTCAAACAATTCCAGGATCAGAAGAAAAGCCAACGTAACCTCAGCAAGATTAGTTCTATATTGGAGTGCTCTCTACCCAAAAAGGAGCTGCCAGGCAAGACCCAGATCCAGAGGACCCAAGATGGGCTTGTCATCAAGGTGTCCACAGAACAGCAAAGAATCTCTTTCCAGGTGGTGACTGCCTTCAATGCTCTGGGTGAGTACTCTGGGTGGGAGAAGTAAAGCCAAAGGAGGTGGTAGCAGACAGCCATGTGGATCCTCTCGGCTGTGAGTGGGATAGATATCACTGGCACTTTCCAAAATGAGAGACCATAAACCCTCAGTAGAGAAGAATCCCCCCTGTCCTGAGCTCACTCTCACCTCTGGTACTTCTTCCCAACATCTTGATAGACTTTGCAGAAAATGTTCTAGATCCTAGAATCTACAGCAAAGCTTTTCAAACTATAATGTGCACATATACAACTTGGAACCTTGTTAAAATGCAAGAGATCTGAGTCAGAGTCCAGGATTCTGCATTTTTTTAGCTGTTGTTGTTGTAGACATGGGGGGGTGTCTCACTTTGTTGACAAGGCTGGTCTCGAGGTCCTGGCCTCAAGCAAATCCCCTGCCTCTGCCTTTCAAAGTACTGGGATTACAGGTGTGAGCCATGATGTGTGGTTCCTTTTTGTATTTTTATTTTTCGTAGAGTTGGGAGTCTTGCTATGTTGCTCAGGCTGGTCTTGAAGCTAAAGTAGTCCTCCCACCTACGTCTCCAAAAACACTGGAATGATAAGTATCAGCTACTCTGTATGGCCAGGATTCCATATTTCTAAACAGCTCCATGATGAAGATAATGATGTTGATGGCTTACTGACCACACATGAGGGTTTCAACTAGAGTCAATATTGGTTAGAGGAGGAAGATAAGGCAAACCTCTGGGGAAAGTCCAGCTGGAGCAAGCTTTTGAAGTCTACTTCATACCAGGCCCCATCAAGGCAACAATCTTTCATAGATGACCATCTACTGGAGCTGAGGGATGCCTCAAACCCAAGTCCTATATCTCCAAGACTTGCCCACTTCCAATGTCTTCTGTCTATCATCTAAGCCAGGGTTGTATCTCTGACTCCCCATCACCTTATCCACAGCCTATCATTAAGTCCCACCAGTTCTGTGTAACTGGCTCTTAAATCTGCTTCATTTTTCTCCCCAATGCCACTTCCCTAGCCAAGGCTGCTATCAGGGATATGGCAATGGCCTCCTAACTGTCTTGCTTCCTTCTCTCTCACTGCCACTGCAGCTTGAAGATCTCTTTCCAAGCACAAGTGTGATTTGGTCACATACCCTATGTTAAACCACCTAATGGCTTTTCACTGCATTTACTTACCTCACTAGCCAAACCACTCACCACCACTTACTCTCTATGTATCAGTCACTCTGACCTTCACAGACCTTCTCAAACCCACCACACTCTTTCAACTTGAGACTTTGGCCCATGCTGTTCCTTTGCCTGGAACATTCTTTCCCCAATCTTTTATCTTCGGAAACTTCAACTCATCATTTAAGTCCTCTGGTTTCTCACATATGGGTTACAGTCACCTCCTACATGCTCCAGTAGAAATCTGTGCTTTCTGGATCAGGAGATGTATGGAAATAACTTGTCCAGCTTTCTTCTCTCTTAAAATGTAAGTTGCATGAAGATAGGTGCCATGAATCTCTTGTTCTTCTCCCATCTCTAGTACAATGTTCATTATCAATAATAGTTGTTGAATGGATAAATGGATGGATGGATGAAAAATGGATGGATGGATAGATGGATGGATGGATGGATGGTTCCATAAATGTATTGGGGCTTGGGTGGATGGATGGATAGGACTCAGCATAGTCTCTAGCACAGATACACATACAATTACAAACTTAAAGAATTCCAGAACTGAAATTCAACCTCTCACTAAACAACTGAGGAAACAGAAAGAAAGAACACCACTCAGCCAGTGACTCACAGAACTAGAAGAAAAGCCCACATCTTTGAAGCCTCAGGCCAAGGTGCCTTCCATTAACTTAAGGAATTTCTGGGATACAAGAGAAATTAGCCCAATCATCCTCTGACATGGCGGATATATATACACACCCTGATCACTCATTCACAAAAAGGAGACCTAGTTCTGAGAAAAACATACCAGTTTGGGAAGTTAGCAGCCCTGAGTCCTTATTCTGACCCCACTACTTACCTATACTTGCCAACTATACCATCAGACTGGAAACTAACTTCCATGGGTATTGGGACTATCAAGGTTGTGAGTGTGGACCTGCCTCAAACAAGGTGAGATCAAGGTGGAGAGATACCTGTGGCTCCAAATTATTATAGGACATACTGTGTACTCTTGTTCAAAATGCTGTGGTTGGAGACGAGGCCAGACCACCCTCCCTTTGGTTCATCCTATCAGGCAAGGATGGTGTGAGAATAAGAAACAAGCTCTTCCTCACATGTGATACCCCGAAGCCACCACTAGATGGTGGCAAAGCAGCATATTCTAAACTAAGATCCCTTTTCTACAAGGAAACCTAAGGGTTGCTTTGTGAGAAAAGTAACCCACAGGAGTGGCAGGGGCATTCCTAAATTGCTTATTTTTTAAATTAAATACTTTCTTAACTAATCTGGCCTACTTTTTCCACTAGATCCAGGCCAGCTCCCTTCAGCTCTGCTTGTCTTTCCACTCCTGGTGTCACCACCACTCTTCCCAAGGTCATTGCCCCAAAGCAGAAAGTACCTGTTTACTTGACTTCCAGGTGTCTCCATTTCCTCATCTGTAAATTAGCAGTTGCAATTGTGCTGGTCACATAAGAGGTTTGTGAGGCTTGTGTGTTTCAGTGTATGTAAAAGGCTTAAATTGAGCCTTGCATAGAGTAAGCACTCAATAACTGTTAGCTATATTATTATCATGGTGGAGGAGGATAGAATGAATGCCAAAATCACGTCTAGGGGGTCAGTAAATATCTGTTGGGGTGTATGAAAGGAACGAGCTAGCTACTTTCTCCTGGTTGTTTATCTAAATGTGTTTAGAAACAGCGAATCTCAGCTAACAAGGAAGGGAGCCTTTCCTTGATGAAACTGGCCTCCATCCCCAGACCTCCAGACCTCTGCTCCCTCCTTGCCTGTCTCCCCAGTGTTGCTGTACTCTGACACTCAAAATATTAACCAAAACAGGATATTTACCGGATAAACTCAATAGCAGAATAGATTGATGTGATATGTCAACTTTGTTTTCTTCCAGGTGTGTGCCAACTGTGCCAATGTCAAAAAATTATTTTAAAAACCTGTTGCCGGGTAGGGTATGGTGTCAAACTCATGGGTTTGTTGACTCAACACTGAAATGAATTTTAAAGCAGCCAGCAAAGTTTTTGAAACAGGTTTATTAATGAAAGTAGGAAAGGGAAAGGAGGTTCATGCAAGAAAGAAAAGTGGCACGGGCAAGTCTCTAAAAAAGAAACACTATGCTTTTGCTTTTGACTAAAAGCTAGATATATTTTCTTAATAATTGATATACTAAAGATGGCGGAGCACAGAAGCTGCGGAGAAACTGCGGAGATACGTTATATCTCTGCCTCCGATAGGTGAGGGGGGTGGGCGATGGGGGTGAGCTGTTCCAGAACATGAATTTTGCCTTCGGGAGGCTACTTGGTGACTAAGAGCTAAAAGGTGAGCTGATTTGCATTCTTACAGCTTTTGATTCCTGGTCCAGGAACCACCTTGGTAGGGTTTTCCTTTAGTGATTAGAGAGGGTGAGAAGGACTAGGAGTCCACATTGAATCCACATTCCAGCCCTCAGGGCAGTTCGGCCTGCAGAAAAGATGTCTGGATGCTTCCTTACTAAAACCTGAAAACTGCCTGTAGGAAATTTTTCTGTCTAATGGTAATCTACACTAACTACCCTCCCTCAAACCTACTGTTTCCTTAATAATTTGGAGTATCCCCTTTCTCATTTATTATTGTACTTCTCATCCATCCCTTCAGTTTTTCTGATCCTGTCTTGGGTAAACACCATACCTTTATCATGATAATCATTTTAGGCCACATTTTATTATCTGGTGGGTCAAGCCACCCTTCCCCGTTATGTTTTATGTAAATAAACACCAGCCCTCTAACAGATGATGTATGTTGTCAGTCTACAGCTGAGTTTTGTTGTTGAGCAACCCTGATTCTCTGAGACCAGGTTACATAAATCCCCAAATTCCTGTTTCTCTTTCACATCAGGTCCTGATGAGAATCCCAGCCCTCAAGTCTACCGAGATCTCAAAAGTTCCTTGGATAAGACAAAAGCCATCCCCGGTGAGTTTGCCGTCTGCTTCACCGAACTCCAGCAGAAATTCTTTAGCAACCTCCCCAGAAAACTGAAGGATTTGATTCTCTTGGTAAAGCACTGGTATCAAAAGGTAATGTACCAATTGTGTGTGTGTGTGTGTGTGTGTGTGTGTGTGTGTGTATGTATTTGTCATTTATTTTTGTTGAGATAACTGACTTCCAGTAAAGTGTAACAATCTATCTGATGTGTGCAGATCAAGATTGGGTGAATAGAGAGGGTGGGACACAGGGGTCATGCCATTTTTGGACAAAAACTGCTGAACACTCAATGCAGTGTGGGCAGGTGTGCTTGTAAATCACCCATCGTGAAATGGGCAAACATGCTGAAAGAGTCTCCAATAAAGAATTCTCAGAATACAGCCCCTCACAACACTATTTGGTATACTGATGTTGATGGGTTCACAGAACACTTACCTAGTGAAGGAAGCCCACTGTCCAAAAGATAATTCTAATATTTTGCGGGGGTCCCTGCAAAATATTTGTTCATGCTGTTGCATGTGGTTGTCATTTTTCATTGTTTTGCAGTACTCCATTGCATTCATACACCACACATGTATCCGCTCTACTGCTGAGAGATGTTCAGGTCATTTCCAAACTGGACTATATGAATGAGGTGACTATGAATACTCTCCTTCATGCCTTTCTGAGAACTTGAGCACTCATTTCTCTCGACTAAATATGCAGTAGTAGAATTTCTGGGTTATACAGTACACGGAGATGGATGTTATGTGTGGTGTGTATACATGTGTAAATATATAGAACATACATATATGTGAGTTACCTGTTGGTTTAACTACAGTAAATGTTGCCAAATCATTTTCCAAAACTTTCTTACCAAATCGCACTCCCATCATCAAGGTGTGTGCTTTAGTTGTGTTACTGAACCAAACTGGGGTCTGCTCACCAGACACAGCAAAACCAAACATGACATCGGGATTTGCAGTGAGAGACAATGAGGCAGTTTTTACAAGCAAAGGGATTCAAGCAGCTCATGCTTAAGATCTGAGCTGCCAGGTGGCTCCCAGGTACAGTGTTTAAAGGCGGGAGGCAGAGTCTCCCAGCAAAGTCATACATCAGCACAGGGAGGCTACACATTGGCTTGAACAAAAAAGGTGGGAAATCTCCAAGTGGGGGGGTCACAGGCCACAGGTGGATTCAAAGCCTTTCTGATTTGCAATCAATTAGGGAGATGAAGCTAGGTCTAAAAGTTTGGAGTCAGCAGAAGAGACGGGAAGTTCTGGCTGTGGACATGACTTCCTTCAGGTCCCTCAGGAAGAAATTTAGAGCAAAGAAAGGTGGTCAGAGCTCAGGCCTCTGCCTCCCCTTATCTGAGATTTACTCAGCAGCAGATTGAGTTGGCAGGGGTCTGGGTTTCTGGAAACAACTCAACATGCTAAGATGCCATCTTTAGTTTCTGTAGGGAACAACACGTTTCCTGATTCTCACTTCCTATTGTTTTAAGTTATCATTACCTCCTTGCTTGTCTAATTGCTCACTTACTTCTCAAGGCTAGCAGGATGCCTGGAATTTTCCTTGAAGGAACTCAAGATTCTCCTTATTGTCCATGCCAGGGAGCCCCACTGGCACCTCAGTGGGGGCCTGCTCCGTCTCAGGTGCTCCACATCTTTGCCAGCTCTTGGTGTTGTCAGTCCACTGACTTTAGGCCTTGTGGTGTGGGACAGTGACTTCCTATAGACTTCTGGATTTTGATTTCAAATCTCAGACATGCAAGAAACCAGATCCCCAAATTCGCTGCTGACTCTGTCTTCTCTCACAGTGCCAGGAGAAACGTCCTGAGTTATCCTGGCTGCCTCCATATGCCCTGGAGTTGCTCACAATATATGCCTGGGAACAGGGATGCAAAGAAGAAGACTTCAACATTGCTGAGGGCATCAGAACCATTCTGAAGCTGGTCAAGAAGAAGGACCAGCTGTGCATCTATTGGACGGTCTACTACAACTTTGAGGACGAGACTGTCTGCAACATCCTGCTGAACCAGCTCCAATCAGAAAGGTGCCAAGCTCCCCATGCCTTATCCCTGTACCCCTTGATCTGAACACCAGGTGGTACCCCCTGGGAATGAGGTCTCAGTACTGTCCTGTCTAGCCAGTGGGGTCCCAAAAGAATGGTAGCCACCGTGGTGGGAGGAGGAGGAGTCTGTCTGGAGGAGGGAAAGCTGGCTGACACTTATCACATTCCAAACCCCTTATAGAAGAAAGGGATAAAGAGAGGAACATAGGTTGGCAGGAAGAGGAGTCAACTTCGTTATTTCATTAATGAGCATCCCTATAAAGCAGAAGATACCAGGCCAGAAGGGCTTCACGTCGTGGACAAAGGCCCTCAGCAGTGTGGAAAGTGGCAGGAATTCAGATCCAAGTCACTAGTCTCCCCTAAGGCCTCTTTCCCCAAAACTGATTTCTTCTCCCACAAGCAGCTTAACTGATCTTTGTAATCTAATGGGACACACAGGCCTATGATCTTGGATCCAACCGACCCAACCAACAAAGTCAGTGGAGATAAGCAATGTTGGAAACTGCTGAAAGAGGAAGCTCAGAACTGGCTGACGTGTCCCAGGCTGGACAACGAGCTGTCGTGGCCATCTTGGGATGTGCTGGTGAGAGGGTTTCCACACACAGCCTCTCATGCTGCAGGGAGGGGCCCCGACACCCAACCTGAGTCTCCCTTGAGAGTACCAAGTATTGGTCTCCTGTGACTGCTGTCACGAAGTACCACAAACTGACTTAAAACAACAGAAACACATCCTCGCCCTCATCTGGATGTTACAAGTCTAGAATCAGGTGTGGGCAGGGCTGTGCTCTTTCTTCGGCTCTGGGGAGGATCCTTCCCTGCTGCTTCAGCTTCTGGCGTTTGCTGGCAGTCCCTGGCTTGTGGCTTCTCCCTGTGTCTCCACACAGTCTTCCTCCATGCCTGTCTGTCTCCTTGCCTCCTCTTCTTATGAGAACAACAGTCATATTGAACCAGGGCCCACCTTAATGGCCGCATCTTAATTAGATTCCATCTGTAAAGACCCTACTTCCAAATAAGGCGCATTCACAGGTAGAGCTGGTTGGAGCCCCAACATCTTTTAGGAGGACACAATTCAACCCATAACATGCCATCAGGGGCAATGACTGTGAAGTGCAAAGGGGAACAAAGAGAAATGGGGCACCCACTGATGAGAGAGCTCCATTAATTTCTGCGAGAGGAAGCAGATGAGCAGGTGGTGATGGATGAAACAGGGCAGATCCCAGGAGAAGGGGTGGCTGGCAGGCCTGTAGCTGCAGGGACAGCTCGACTGCATCCAGACAGGTGCAGGGACAGGAAGAAGACCAGGGGCAGAA
This sequence comes from Carlito syrichta, assembly GCF_000164805.1. NCBI lineage: Eukaryota > Metazoa > Chordata > Mammalia > Primates > Tarsiidae > Carlito > Carlito syrichta. Next base: position 17,744 of record NW_007249662.1, on the reverse strand, counting down.
ACAGCGGAGCCAACTGAAACGCCAGCCACGAAACAGGTGCATTGGTTTTCCACCCCCATCCCCAAAAGAAGAATCTCTAACAGAATTTTCCTGTGCCCTCTAAGCTTATTACGAAGGGCGACCCCAGCTGGACCTCCTCAGGTAAGACCACTGAGTCTACTGGCTTTCCTGAGATTCACAGGGGGCCAACAAGGGACCAATCAAATTCCTCATTTCACAGACAGGGAGCTAGTTTATATCCAAATTTTGAGAAGCGGGATCTACATTCCACTTGCACAAAATTGGGAGGGAAACTGAGCAAGACTTGGGATATAAATGGAGCTGTGAGTGAGCTCTTGGAGCCTGGAGGCAAAGGAGTCTGTGGACGAGGAAAGTCCCTAGTTGGATCCAGAGGCCCCTGATGCCCTGAGCAGTCACCCCTGTGTCCCCTCTCCCCACCCCCACTTTCACTGGGCTCCCAGTCTTTGCTCACTGGCCCCAATTTTCCTGGCTTCCTCAGACAGCTTTTTTCAAACAAACAAACAAAAAATCTTTTCCCATCATTTCATTCTGAAAAGCTTTCAAATATATATATATTTTTAAAAATTGACACATATGTTTCAGTAAACTCCTGAGTGCCCTTCACACAGATGCTCAAAAGGGTAACATTTCCCACACTTGCTGTGTTACGATCTGAAGGTGTACACATATGTTGTTGTTGTTGTTTACACCGAGACACTTAAGAGTGAGCTGCCGAACATCTCGTGACCCCTAGTTGCTTCCACAGTACGATCTGAAGGTGTACACATATGTTGTTGTTGTTGTTGTTTACACCGAGACACTTAAGAGTGAGCTGCCGAACATCTCGTGACCCCTAGTTGCTTCCACAGGGGTCTCTGAGTACAAGGACATTCTCCTTGATGATCACATGTCATGGTCAAATTCAGGAGGTTAGGATTTATGTATTTTCTGACTACGGTCATTTTTCAGAGTTTCACAAACATCCCAAGAATGTTTTTCCTAAGACATCCCTTTCCAACCCAGGGGCATACATGGCATTTGGTTCCAAGCCTCTTCTATACCATCTTTTGCTACCGGCTGTGACTGTTTTGTTTTGCTACCCCCATCAACCTCTGTTTCCAGAACTATGAGGCCATGCCTCTCTCTATGGCTATTGACACAATTTAGGCCCAGGAACCACTGCAGAAGGAGATCTGAGCACTGCAGGGCTCACATTCATACACACACACACACACACACACACACTCTCTCTCTCTCACACGTGCAAGCATATGAGCATACATGCACTCACATGCACACACACCCACGCGTACACATTCACACATGCATGCACGCTCTTCCACATGCACACACAAACTAACAAAGACATACGCACACACACACGCACACACCACAAGTATTTTACCCTGTGGGAGGGGTAGTGCTGGCAATGAATTTGCCTTCAGTGGGTCATTGTCCTCAGCACTGTGAGGTTCACTCACAACATCTGGAAGTAGCCAAGCTTGGCCTTCAACTTCCAAGCTGAGCATCCCTCCCTACCCCCAGTTGAGCGAGCCATCTTGTCAGAGTCACCAGCAAAAGCACAGCATCTGTATAGAACAGAGTGTTCATTTCCTCCTACTGCTGTTTAAAAAAATTCCCCATCTTAGTGGCTTGAAGCCACATGAACTCATCATCTTAGGGCTCTGGAAGTCAACATTCTGAAGCCAGTCTCCCTGGGCTGACCTCAGGTGTCCAGGACTCTGGGGAGTCTGTGTTTTCTTGACTTTTCAGGCTTCTCCAGGCCACCCAGATTCCTTGACTTGTGGCCCCTCCCTCCATCTTCAAAGCCACACAGCTTCTTCCAGACTCTCTGCTTCCGTCTCCTACCCTCTTCTCCAACTCTGACCACCTGCCTTCCTGTCACAAGGATGCTTGTCACTGCATTGGGTCACTCTGAGTAGCACAGAATCTCCCCACTCCAGACCCTCCCAGCATCCACTCCAGAGGGAGCACAGCCCTACCCACACCTTGGCCTTGAACATCTGGCCTCCAGGACAGCGAGAGAATAGACTTCTGTTGTTGTAAGCCACCCAATTGTAGTAACTTGGCATGCAGCCCTGGAAATGAATACACTTGTATACAGCATGTTTGACAAACACCAATATAACCTTAAAAAAGGAATGCCCGCAACCATCAGAAATCTGCAACAGCCACAGTAAGCAGGAAACTAAGGAAAGACCGAGGAGTAGGGAAAGAAAAAGCGTATCAGCCATTCCCAGGTGATGCTCCAACCAGTAAGGGGAACCTTGGGGCAGTCTGGAGTTAGGGACACCACAGACCTGTCTGAAGAAGGGTCCAGACCTCTTCCCGGGTGGCAGGAGGGGCAAACAGAAAAGCTTTTGTTTCTGGAGGATCCTGGGTACCACCCAAAACTCTCAGGTATGTTCTTGGGATCTGCCAGTGGAAGGACCAAAGATGGGAGGTGCTGGCCCATGGGATGGATGGCAGGAGGGGCAGGGCTAGAACCGGAGCGGGCAGGAAAGGAAGACTCAGGAATTGCTCAGTGCTGAGGGTCTTTTGCCTTTCCCCAGCCTTCGCCACTCTTCGCAATCTGGGATCATCTTCTAGATAAGTTCATCAAGGACTCCCTCCAGCCTGAAGAGTTCTTCCTAGTGGAGATCAACACTGCTGTCAAAGCCATCTGTACGTTCCTTACAGAAAAATGCTTTCAGCATTCACCCACCAAGATCCAGATCGTCCAGGTGAGCGCTGACCCTTCTCTTGGCTCTTACTGGAATGACAACACACTGGGTATGACCAGAAGGGAGATAGTGGGCACCGCCACTCTCTAGGACCCGACTACATTCCAAAACTTGGGGAAGGGAAGCTGGAGAGCCGGGGACTAGGGCACTGGTTTTCTTTTTCTTTTTTAAAAGCTATATTTTATTTTAAAGATATGGGGTACATTTCAGGATTAGTTATACAAGTGGACGTCATACAGGTAAAGCTTGGGCCTCCCTTTGGTTCCCATTTTGTCTGGTTTGAGATCAGGTATGCTTATTAATTTTATGCCCTGCTCCCACCCAGGCAATATCCCACTACTGCCAATCGCTTTCTGATAGTCTTGTGGTAAATGTTCAGGATCCACTTATGAGTGAGAACATAAGGAACTCTGGTCTTTGTTTCTGTGACAGATCACTGAATATGATAGACTCTAAATCCATCCAAGTTGCTACAAAGTCCATATGTTAGCCCTTCTTTATGGCTGCATAATATTCCATCATATATATGTACCATATCTTTTTTATCCAGTCCAGTCTTGATGGGCAGCATGGTTGGTTCCATGTTTTTGCTATTGTGAATAGTGCTACAATAAACAGGTGTATACAGATATCTTTTTTGTAGAATGATATGAGTTCCTCTGGGGGGATTGCTGGGTCAAATGGAAAGTCAATTTCTGGTTTTTTTAAAACTCACCACACTGTTTTCTGTAGAGGTTGAAGTAGTTTGCAATCCCACCAGCAGTGTAGAAGCACTCCCTTTTCTCTGCATTCTCACCAGCATCTGTCATTTTATTTTTATTTTATTTTATTTATTTTCTTGAGTTGGAGTCTCACTCTGTTACTCAGGCTGGAGTGCAGTGGCACACTCCTGGCCACCACAGCCTCGACCTGCTGAGTACCGGCGATCCTTTCACCTCAACCTTCCAAGTAGCTGGAACTACAGGTGCGCACTACCATGCCCAGCTAATTTTTTAGTTATTGTAGAGATGAGGTCTCACCATGCTGCCCAGGCAGGCTGGTCTCAAACCCATGGGCTCAGGCAATCCTCTCATCTCAGCCTCCCAAATGTCTGAGCCATCATGCCTGAACTTTTTGTTTGTTTGTTTTTTGAGTTGGAGTTTCATTCCACTGACCAGGCTAGAGTGCAGTGGCACGCTCATGACCAACGGAGCGTCAACCTGCTGGGCTCCAGCAATCCTTCTGCCTCAGCCTTCCAAGTAGCTGGAACTACTTGGCACACGCTACCATGCCTGGCTAATTTTTTATTTATTGTAAAGATGAGGTCTCACCAAGTTTGCCCAGGCTGGTCTTAAACCTTCGGGCTCAGGCAGTCCACTCACCTTGGCCTCCCAAAGTGCTGAGATTATAGACTGAGCTACTGAATTCAGCCTTTGTTGTTTTATTAATGATGGCCATTCTTACAGGGGTTAGGTGGTATCTCAGTGTGGTTTTGATTTGCATTTCTCTGATAATTAGTGAGGCTGAGCACTTTTTGATGTATCTGTTGGCTGTTCGTATATCTTCTTCTGAGAACTGTCCATTCATGTCTTTTGCCCACTTTTTAATGGAGCTGTTTGGTTTTTTTTTTCCTTTCAGCACATTTGAGTTCCTTGTAGATCTTAGATGTTAGGTCTTTGTCAGATATACAGTTGGCAAATATTCTTTCCCATTCTGTGGGCTGTCTCCCTGCTCTCTTGATGGTTTCTTTTGCTTTTCAGAAGCTTTTCTGTTTAATGAAATCCCATTTGTCTATCTCATCTCTTATGGCATAGGCTTTCAGGGTTTTGATCAGGAATTAGTTACCTACTCCGATTTCTGTAGTGTGTCTCCTGTGTTTTCTAAGATTCTTACAGTTTGAGGTTTTACATTTAGGTCTTTAATCCATTTAGAGTTGATTTCTGTGTATGGTGATAAGTAGGGGTCCTGTTTCAATCTTCTGCATGTGGTCAGCTAGTTTCCCCAGCACCATTTACTAAATAGGTTCTCCTCTCCCCAGTGGTTTTGGTGGAGGATTTGTCAAAGATGAGTTGGTTGAGAAATTCAGGTTTTGCTTCTGGAATCTCTATATTGTCCCACTGGTCCATATGCTTGTTCTTGTACCAGTGTCAGGTTGTTTTGATTATTGTAGCCTTAGTAAAGATTAAGGTCTGAAAGTGTGATACCTCCTAATTTATTTCTTTTGCTATGAATAGTTTTGGCTATTCATGGTCATTTATGTTTCCATATGAATTTCTGTATTGTCATTTCCACGTCTGAGAAGAATGATGTTGGTAATTTAATGGGTATTGCATTGAGTTTGTAGATTGCCTTTGGTAGGATGTCTTAACAATGTTGATTCTTCCTCTCCATGAGCATGGAATATTTTTCCATTTGTTTGTCTCTTTTTGGATTTCTTTGAGTGGTGTTTTGTAGTTTTCATTGTAAAAGTCTTTCACGTCTCTGGTTAAGAAGATACCAAGGTATTTCTTTGTGTATGTGTGTGGCTATTGTGAATGGAATTGCACCTTTTATTTGGTTCTCTGCCTGTTGTTGGCAGTGTATAAGAATGTGATTGTCTTTTGCACATTTATTTTGTACCCTGAGATTTTGCCAAAGTCATTTATCAGTGAAAGGACATTTTTGACAGATTTTCTTGGATTTTCAAGGTATAGGATAATATCATCAGCAAAGAGTGATAACAACTTCCTCTTTTCCTATCTGGGTACTCCCTGATTTCCTTCTCTTGTCTAATTGCTCTTGCTAGGACTTCCATCACAAAGGTGAACAGGAGGGGTAAGAGTGGGCAGCCTTGTCTTGTTCTGGTTTTCAGGGGAAATGGGGAAATGTTTCCAGTTTCTGTCCATTTAACAATATACTGGCCTTGGGTTTAATGTAGATGGCACTTACTATTTTGATGTATGTTCCTTCTATGCCTAGGTGTTCGAGGATTTTTATCAAGAAGGGATGCTGAATTTTATCAAAGCTCTTTCTGCATCTAATGATACAAGCATGTGGTTCTTCTTTTCACATCTGTTGATATATTTAATTACATTTATGGTCTTACAGATGTTGAACCAACCCTGCATCCTTTGTATGATTTTTGAGATGTATTGTTGGATGCAATTTGCTAGAATCTTGTTGAGAATTTTTACATCTATGTTCATTAGGGATATTGGCCTGCTGCATCTCTTTTTTTGTTTGAATCTTTTCCTGGTTTGGGTATCAATGTTATGTTAGTTTTGTAAAATGATTTGAGGAGAATTCCATCTTTCTCAATTGCCTGGAATACTTTAAATAGGAATGGTATCAGCTCCTCCTTGTATGTTTTGTAAAATTCCACTGGAAAGCCGTCTGTTCCAGGGCTTTTTTTCTTTTTTTCTTTTTTTAAGTAGGTAGTTTTCTCATGACGGAGCTAATTTCCTAGGTTGTTATCGGTCTATTTAGTGTCTCAATGTCTTCTTGTTTCAACCTGGGGAGGATGTGATATCAGAAAGTCCTCCATTTCATTTAGATTATCAAGTTTGTTTCCATATGTGTGTGCATAGTAATCTCTGATAATCTTTCATATTTCTTTGGTCAGCTGTGATTTCATCTTTTGCATTTCTGCTTGTGTTTATTTGAGATTTTTCTCTCTTTTTCTTGGTCATTCTGGCTAAGGATCCATCAATCTTTTTTATTCTTTCAAAGAACCAACTTTTTGTTTTGTTGATTTTTTTCTATGATATTTTTGTCTTCTGTGTCCCATATTTGGACTGTTACTTTGGTGATCTGGATTCTTCCACTAAAGTTAGGGTTTTGGGCCGAGCTCAGTGGCTCAGCCCATAATCCCAGCACTTTGGGAGGCTTAAGCAAGTGGATTGCCTGAGCCTGTGGGTTCAAGACCAACCCAGGAAACTCGGCAAGACCTCATCTCTACAATAAATGCTTTTTTAAAATTACAATAAATAAAAAAATTAGCCAGCATGGTAGCATGCACCTATAGTTCCAGCTACTTGGAAGGCTGAGGTGGAAGGATCACAGGAGCCCAGCAGGTCGACACTGGAGTCACCATGAGTGTGCCATGGCACTCCAGCCTGGGCAATGAAGTGAGACTCCAACTAAAATAAATAAATAAACAGGAAAAAAAAATAAAGTTAGAGTTTTGGTGATCTGTCTTTCCAGCTCCCTTAGGTAATATGTTAGACTGTTAACTTGTAATCTTTCCATTTTCTTGATGTCTGTTTGCAGAGATATAAATTCCCCTCTTAAAATTGTTTTCATGGCATCCCAGAGGTTTTGGTAAGATGCTTCTTCATTTTCATTTGTTTCCAGGAATTTTCTAATTTCTGGTTTTATTTCAGTGTTGGCCCAGTAGATGTTCAGCATCATGCTGTTTTAGTTTCTATGATTTTGTGGGCTTTGGGGAAATTTTGTTGGTGATGACATTTATGTTTATTCCACTGTGGTCTGAGAAGGTGCATGGCAATATTTCAACCTTACAAAATTTATTTGTGCTTGATTTATGGCCACGGATGTGATTGATCTCGGAGTACATTCCATGTGGTAATGAGTAGAATGTAGGTATCTCTTAAGTCCATTTGGCTGAGCATCAAGGTGAGGTTTTGGATTTCTTTGTTGATTTTTTGTTTCATTGATGTATCTGGGATATTTAAGTGCCCAGCTATAATAGTGTTAGAGTCAATATCTTTCTTAAGTTTACTTAGTAGTTGCTTTATAAATGCTGGTGTGCCTGTGTTGGGCGCATATATGTTTATGATGGATATTTCTTGTTGATGGATTGAACCTTTTATCATTATGTAGTGCCCTTCCATATCTTTTTTGATTTGTATAGCTTAAAACTTTTTTTCCTGATATTAAGATTGTGACTCCTGCCTTGTTTTGTGATCCATTGGCCTGAAAATTTGTTTTCCATCCTCTAACTTTGAGTCTGTGAGCATCACTTGTGGTGAGATGAGTTTCCTGGATGCAGCAAATTATTGGTTCATGATGTTTTATTCAGTTTTCCATTCTGTACCTTTTCAGTGGTACATTTAGTCCATTCATGTTCAGACTGATTATTGAAACGTGATTGTTTATCCCAATCATGCAGTTCTTTTAGTTTTTTCTTTGTTTTCTTTTAACTTTTGGGTTAATGTATGTGTGTGTTTTCAAGTTTGCAGTCATGATGTAATCTCTGTTGATTCTGTGTTCTCCTGTTCTCTTGGGAAGAGCATGGTCATTCTTTTTTTTTTTTTTTTTAATTTCTTCTATGCTTAATACTTTTTAAAGCATCTCCTGTAGAGCTGGTTTGGAAGCTGCATAATCTCTTAGGGATTGGATGTCTAGCAAAGATTTTAATTCCCCATCGCTGATGTAGCTGAGCTTGACTGGGTAGGACATTCTTGGTTGAAATTGAAATTGTTTATCTTTTAGGACATTGAATATTGGACTCCAGTTCTTTCTAGTTTATATTGTTTCTGCAGATAGGTCTGCTGCTATTCTGATTGATTTTCCCGTAATAGTCTAACCTTTCTCTCTTGCTGCCTTTAAATTTTTTTCTTTTGTGCCTACTTTGTGTAAGTGAATTACTATGTGTCTAGGGGTTGGTCTTCTCATTTGATGTCTTGCAACGGTTCTCTGTATCTCTTGTGATTGAATGGTCGCATATCTGGTGATATGGGGAAAGTTGTCTTGGATAGCCTCCAGGAATGCTTGCTCTAAGGTGTTCTCCCCTTCTTTTTCTTCCTGTGGGATACCAATTAGACATAGGTTCAGCCTCTTGATATAATCACACATCTCTTGGAGACTTTTTTCTTTCTTTCTGAGTTTTCTTTCTATGTTTTTGACAGATCAGGTTAATTCCATGATTTGGTCTTCAAGTTCTGAGATTCTTTCTTCTGTTTGATAATTTTTGCCTTCCATGCTTGTCATCTTGTTATTTATTTCCTGGATGAAATTTTTTATGGCCAAAATTTCTGTTACAAGTTCTTTCAATGTTGCGTTTTGTCTTTCTTGAGTCTTATTAACTCTTTCCATCCATTCCCTAATCCCCATTGTATTCTGGGGCCAGTCATTGGTGACTTCCATTTGGGCTCTGAGGTCTGATTTTTCAGGTGTTTTCTCTTTACACTGGGAATTACCTGTGTTGTTCCATTGATTTTGTCCTCGTTTGTGACATATCTTTCTTTTCTCTTTAGTTCCATTATACAGTGGTAGTAGGAGATACTTTCACTTCTGATATTTGCTCAGCCCTCTATTCTTTCCTGAGCAGGACTCTTAATTTGTTCTATTTTGAAACAGGGCTGTTGCTGTTTCTTATAGTTTTGAGATTTGAATAAGATGGAGAATGGGAGGCTAGGATTCAGAAACTACTTGCAAGTCACAATATTCACTGATTGTGGTATGGGTTGCCTGAGACCCATTCCCCACCACCACTCCTTATGACAGTGCAGTGTATATGTGTGTGTACCCCCTGAGCCCATGATACAGTAACAGCAATGAAGAGAATAGAGAAAAGTATAATTAAATAGGATGGACAAAAATTTTTTTAAAACACAGAAAAACAAAAGCAGAAACCAAAGCAAAAACCAAGTAAACACACACACACACAAACACACACACACACACACACACACACACACACACACACACCAAAATGCACTGGAAAAAAAAAAGAAAACAAACAAACATTTAAAAAGAAACCCTGAAAACTGTGTGTTCTACAAAATGAAAGAAGAAGAAAAAAAGAAGATTAAAAAAGGAACTTAAAATGAACCTTCACACATACATTCACACACACATTAAACTAAAAAAAAAGAGAAGAACAAACAAAGAAGACAAACAAAAAAACTGAAAGATGAATGCTCAATCATTCAGGTACACACATAAACAGAAAACAAAAAACAAAAGAAAAAAGAAAAAAAAAGGTGGGGAATGCAGATCAAACCCTCACAAACAGGTTCATGTGCAAAGGAAAAAGAAAAAAAATTAAAAATAAAAATAAAAAAACCAAAACACAACCTGCCCTCTTGTGGCAGGTTCTTTAATTGTTCCTCTCACCTACTCACTAGTAAGCCCCTCTGTTGTCTCCTATGGAGCTGTGGCCTCATTCACAATCTTCCCAGTGTCTGGTACAAGGAAGGAGGAGGAGGTGGGGGTGGGGGGGCCCTCCCCTCCTACTCTCATAGGGTCAGAAGGATCCCCTCCAATGGGGCGGTGCCTCTTCTCCAGGTACTGGGGTGGGGGCACCCCTGTCAGTCTTATCCTGGAGTAGAGTCCTCCTATTGTGACTAACATCCAGCCTCCACCTGGGTTCATCTCTCTCAGTAATGCCCCAGACATGTGGGTCTAACCTTCAGAGGGTTGCCAGGAAGGAGGGAGTTGGGTCAGCCCTGGACTCACTGGCTGATCTCTTCCTCGTCCTTTTCTTAGGACACTGGTTTTCAGTGACAACACCCTTTTGAGTCTGTGTTTGCTTCCTGGCACTGCTGGCCATCCTCAGTGCTTGAGGCCTGGAGACGCATCACTCCTATCTCTGTCTTAGCCATCAAGTCACCTTCTCCTCTCTCTTTCTCCTCTCCTCTTCTTTTCTAAGGACACTTGTCATTGGATTCAGGGCCCACTGTAATCCAGAATGATCTCATCTCCAGATCCTTATCTCACCTGCATCTGCAAAGGTCCTTTGTTCCAAATAAGGGCACATTAACAGGATCCCAGAGGACATAACTTTTCTTGGTGGAAAGAGAATCCAACCCTCTGCAGATGCTAAACTCAGGGTGTACTGGACGTTTCAATGTCTGAGGCCAAATGTGCTCCATCAGCTGAGCTAAAGATTCAGATTTGTGTTGTTCTTGTCCATGACTCAAAGGCTGCAGCTGACACGTTTCCCTCTATGGTGACACAACCAGATTGCCATGTACCCATGTCTCTAGAAGGGAGGGGGGATGGCAGTAATATGTGTGCATAAACATCTACAGTGATGCAGAAACAGAGTTGTGTTGTGCTGCCCTGGAAGGGGGATGGGAAACAGGATGGGATGTCCTGAGCCATGAGCAAGCCACCTCACTAAAATTCACGGAGGTGAAGACAAGACTGAGTTTGTGATCAACATTAGAAATGTTGACCTGTGTATTCTCTCCTCTCCTTCTTGAGACCCTGTGAACATGATAGTAGGTAAAAAGAAAAAAAAAGACATATGACACATCAAAGAGAATGGGAAGACAGCCATCAGCAGATAGAAATTGCCAAGGCAAGGAAGGTGCCATGCAGAGCCTGTAAGGGGGAGAGTGGTTCAGCCCAGGAGGAGCCATCAAAGCCCAATTCCTGAAGATGAAGACAAACACAAAGAGGGCTGTGTGAATGGAGTGGGTGGCAACAGGGATGAGTTGAGGATCTGCACACAGAAAATAGAACACACCCCTCCCTCACCTCCTAACCCGAGTACCTGGGCATCCACCACCCGTGGATCGAATAATTATTTTCTATTCAAAAACTGAATGAAAGAGGAAGAGGAAGAGGAGTAAGAGGAAGAACAGCAGGAAGAAGGGGAGGTGGGGAAAGAGGAAGGGGAAGAAAGAAAAGATAGGGAGGGAAGAGCAAGAGAAAGAAGAAAAGAAGGAGGGGAAGGTGGAGGAGAAGAGATGGAGGAGGCATAGAAAAGAGAAGAAGGGAAAGGGAAGGGGAGGAGAAGGTATAGAGGGAGGAAAGGAAGAAGACTACATGGTAGAGACACAAGGAGCCCACAAAGCCTAAAATATTGACTGTCTGGCCCTTCACAGAGAACCGGCAAACTCCTGTACCTCAGTCCTGAAGACTCATCCAATGATTCTGAACTGCAGGAGGGTCCTGACACATCAGGAGCGGATGAGCACTTGTACCATAGTAACTGCAATCAGCTTGATTTTGTTCAGGTCATGGGAATCCAGATAAAGCTAATTTTTTTAGGTGAAATCTCTAGGAAATTGACCTAAGAAGCAGGTACCTTGTAACTAGCCTGACACAGATTGTGTGCAAAGGGCAGGAGAATAATTGCCTTTGGAAGTGTATTATCTAATAGTTTGTAAAGTGAAACACACTGCTTTGGACTATGCTGTCACTGGAACCTAACACATAACTTGGCCTTGGAAACCTCATTCACTAGCCTGCCTGGTGCTATCCTATGGGGGCACAAGGATCTCAGTCTAGCAAATGGTGCATCTCAGCCTTCTTTTCTCCCACAGGGAGGATCCATCGCCAAGGGCACTTCACTGAAGACTGGCTCCAATGGCCACCTTATCGTGTTCCACGACTCCCTTAAAAGCTACACCTTCCAAAAAAATGAGTGCTGCGAAATCATGGAGGAGATTTACAAACAATTGAAAGCCTATGAGAATTTTGAAGTCAAGTTTAAGATTTCAAAATGGGAGGCTTCCAGGATGCTGAGCTTCTCCCTGGAATCCACAGTACTCAAGGAAAGTGTCGACTTTGACGTGCTGCCTGCCTTTAATGCTCTAGGTGAGATTCCCAGACCTTAGCTTCTGGAAGCCACGTGACTTAGTAACAGGTTGTGAAAATATACACCACTCATGGGTTAGTACCCCAAAGAAGGGAGCAGTAATCGTGGCAGTAATACTTTATGCCTGTGTACGATCTCAGTCTCATTTCCCATTTTGAATCCTAAGGACACTGGGAGCTACATCTTATACCCCCCAGTATTATCCACAATGTGTGTTCAAGAATGGTGTACACAGGGTTCCATACTCATAAAATACAAATAATATATGGGACGCTTGGTGTTCACCTTCGATTCCGGAAAAATCTTCTTTAGAAATTCAACTTATGGGTGACAGATACATAATGTTTATTAAAGGAAACTAAGACAATTTCAGGCATTTTCCAAATTAAAACCATGAAGACTGTAGTACTTTCCCTCTGAATTGTTCTCAGAAGGGGAACAACAGTACACTTTAGGGGTGGGCAAACTTTATTTGTGAAAGCAAGATAGCAAATATTTTCACTTTGAAAGCCATATAGCATCTGATGGAGCTACTCATCTCTGCCCTTGCAACATGAAAGCAGCCACAAATGATACGTTAACAAGTGGGTGTGGCTGCGTTCCAATAAACCTTTATTTACAGAAACAAGTAGTGGACCAGATTTAGCCCTGGGGCCATAGTTTGCAAACTTCAGACTAGCCCTGAACCAAAGGTCTTTGTGTGATAATGAAAATGCTCTATGCCTGTATTCTATATCCACTAAGAGCTCAACATATGGCTAGAACAACTGAGGAACTAAATTTTTAATTGTATTTCCTTTTAATTGAGTACAATTGGCCACATTGGCTGGTGGCTACTATGTTAGTGCGGGTCTGGATGATACTTTAATAATACCACCTAGACTCATGTAGATCATATAACTTTTTGAAAATCTCATTACTCTGGAGATGCTATCATATCATAGACATCAGTCATTCAAATACACTAACCCCATTCAAAGTAGTTTCCCAGAGTTTCCCAGGTTATATTTGTTAAAAGGTTTTTTTGTTTTTTGTTTTTTTAGAAAGCAGGATTTACTGAGAGGACAGAAAAGCTCCCACAGTGGGAAGGGACCCAATAGGGGTTGCCCAAAAGTGTTTTTAAATCTGCTACTTACTAAAACATAATGTTGCTGTCTCCCTCACACTAGGTCAGTGGAATTCTGATGCAACACCCAACCCTGAGGTCTATGTTGAGCTCATTGAGCTTTATAAATCCTCAGACACCCAGTGGGGAGACTTTTCTCCCTGTTTCACACTGCTGCAGCAAAAATTCATTCGCCCGTGGCCCGCCAAACTGAAGGATTTAATTCGCCTGGTGAAGCACTGGTACAAACAGGTACAACAGCTCTTGTTCTAACTATCTGGTTATTATTTTTTATCAGTAAGTTCTTACTTACCAAGTGCCCTGCTGCACCTACTCTCCCAAGTAGAGGGCTGAGTCGCTCAAGGGAATCTGCCCTCTGGGTATCTTTGTGGGGTTCCTTCCTCTCATCCCATTCATTTGGGTCAAGCTGCTACATATGGTTTGTTATGCCCTGACACTGGCCAGGTAATTCTGTAGGAATCCAAGTTATCCTGCCTGCAGAGGGTGAATGGAAATCAGGACTTGAATGTCTACAAGTGTCCAGTGTGACCATCTGCTGCCCGGTGCTGGCACTGTCTCTTAGGAGGAAGGTTGAAGCTATAGGTGGAACTGGGGCTGACTTTCTGTACAAGGGAGGGACCCAAAAAAAACAGAATTTATTTATTAAAATTGTGTACTTATTCTTACATGTTTTAACTTCAGTCAGCTTCAAAGTACTCTCCGTTTGATGCAGTACAACTTGAGATGCTCTTTCCAACGCTCAAAACAGTTTTGAACTCACCCATTTTCATGTCTTTTAGTGCTTATGTCATTTTTTGGTTTCACTTCTTCCATACTGGCAAAAGGTTTACCTTTAAGGACTTTTTTCATCTGGAGAAACAAAACCAAAAAAAATGTCTCTGGGGCAAGATTGGGTGAATTCTCAGGGTGGGGCACTGGGGTCATGCTGTTTCTTGATGAAAAGCTGCTGAACACTCAACACCGTTTGAGTAGTTGGGTTGTCATGGTTGAAGAACCAGTCACCTGTTTGCCACAACTTGGGATGTGTCTTCCACAAATCATAACACAACCTCAAAACTTCCAGATAAAACTTTGGTTGACCGTTTTATTCCGAGGAACAAATTCTGAGTATATTGCAAAGGGCTGACCCTACAAAAGATAATTTCAGGTTTTTCTGGGTCCCACCCCCACATACCTAGTCTGCCTACACTTGTGTCAACCACCTTGCACCTAGGTGGGTTTTGAATCCCCCAGGATGATGAACATGAGGCACAGTATCAGCCCTTCATAAGACGTATTCTTTCTGTGCCCTGCTCTCTGAAGCCTGTGACTGAAGACTGAGACTGAGCTGTGCAGTTTCCATTCTGGAAGATCACAGAGTTGGCAGAGTGTGTCTGCTCAGATGGCTCAGGGCTGTGGTGTGACCCTGAGCGAGTCACTCACTTCCTCAGGCCTCGAGTCTTTATCTAAAGTGGAAGTCACGACTCCTGGGTTGTTGGGAGGATTAGGCATGATGCAGGTAAGATGCCTGGGCCCGGGGTCAGCATGCAGTGAGTTTCTAGTGAACTGTAGCTGTATCGTGATCCTTGAAGGCACACATGGCCCAAACACAGCCCAGAAGCCCGTTGTGTGTTGCTTCCCTGCAGCCAGCTGAGCTCCTGTGAACCCACATGGTTTAGACACCCTAGCTGCAGAGTGTCAGCC
This sequence comes from Carlito syrichta, assembly GCF_000164805.1. Classification (NCBI taxonomy): domain Eukaryota; kingdom Metazoa; phylum Chordata; class Mammalia; order Primates; family Tarsiidae; genus Carlito; species Carlito syrichta. Next base: position 2,719 of record NW_007249662.1, on the reverse strand, counting down.
TACCAGCATGGCACCATGACTCAGCCCAGCAGTGGCTCCTGTGTGACTCTCGCTGAGATCTTTCACCAGTGTCATCTGATGTTTCCACTCTTCCCTCAGTGTGAAAAGAAACTGAAGGAAAGGGACACTTTGCCCCCAAAGTATGCCTTGGAGCTGCTCACTGTCTATGCCTGGGAGCAGGGGAGTGGGACGGAGGATTTTGACACCGCGGAAGGTTTCCGGACAGTCCTGGAGTTGGTCACACAGTGTCAGCAGCTCTGCATCTTCTGGACGGTCAATTACAACTTTGAAGATGAGACTCTGCGGAATTTCCTGCTGAGCCAGATCCAGAAAACCAGGTGCCCTCACCCCAGCCCTGTCCTGTTCTTAACCCTGCTACCCTCAGTGCTACTTCAGAGACCCGGATTCTCCTCTCCTGGGACCGTGATTCATCCCTGAGGGGAGGATGCTAGCCAGGAGAACCTCTCAGTCTCCAGTGATAAGTTCCTAGGGAGGTAGGAGAAAATCCTGTCCAGAAGAAAAAGGAAGGGAGGGTCAGAGGCACACTCTCCTGAGTTGCTTTCATCTTTCTATACCAGAAAGAAACATGTGGATTTGTTAGCAAATGTAGGTGTTTGAGTTGATAGTGTGTCCCTGAGAATTATCATTTGCGGGCCAATTTATCCTGCAAAATGTGTGTTAGATGGGGGTTTATCTACTCTTTTAGGCCTTCAAGAATAGAAAGGAGGCCAGGTGTAGTGGCTCACGCTGGTAATCCCAGCATTTGGGAGGACAATGTCAGAGAATTTCTTGAGCCAGGGCTTCAAGACTAACCTGGGAAACATAGTGAGTCTCTACAAAAAAAATGTTTTAATAAAAAAAAGCTACATATAGTTGCACGTGTCTGTGAAACCAAGACTCAAGAAAAAAAAAAACATATAGTCATCACTCAAGTCCACCAGCGGAAGACAGAGGAAAGAGGAAAAATAAAGAAGCATTGAGAAAGAATAGAGAAGTAAGAGAGGACTGGATACCATGGGTTGCCCAACATGGGCTGCTGCCAGCATTGTATTTGATCAAGTTATTCCTCATCTTTCAGTTGACCTGGCATGGAGGAGAGATGTACATTATGCCTTTGTGTCTATGGTAATTAGCAGCTTACAAAACACTGTGGACAATTATAATTTAATTCTAGGGAATCACTTTGTTCATATATTTAATTTACTGACATCAAAGCGGTGAGAACACATTGTTTAGTAGATGAAAGTGGGATGGGCCCCGAATCAGAAGTCATTGGTTTTGGAATCCCCTAATGCCTTCTAACCCTCCTTCAGGCCTGTGATCTTGGACCCAGCGGAACCTACTGGCGACGTGGGTGGAGGGGACCGTTGGTGTTGGCCTCTTCTGGCCAAAGAAGCCAAGGAATGGCTGCTCTCTCTTTGCTTCAGGGCTGGGACTGAAAACCCAGTGCAGCCTTGGAAAGTGCTGGTAAGAGTCATCTGAGGGAGGTGGCATCTAGAGATCGCCCTTTGATTCAATCAAATAACCATTGCTGCAGCAACTTGGGAATGATTCAGATACAAATAACAGAAAACCCAACTGCTAGGAGCTTAAGAAGTCGGTTCCCTGCAACCCCCATTACAGTTATCCTGAGGCAGGCACACACTCACACGTGCACACCCTCACACTCATGCACTCACACACACACGTACACACATACATAAGGACACGTACACACATGTGCACTTGCACACACCACAAAATTCTGCCCTGTGGGAGAGGCAGTGCTGGCAATGAATTTGCCTTTAATAGGGCAGTGTCCTCAGCACTGTGAAGTCTACTCACAACATGTGAAGACAACTAAGGTTAACTTTCAACTTCCCAGCTGCATGCCCCTCCCAACCCCCAGGTGAGCAGGCCCATCTTGTCAGAGTCACCAGCAAAACACAGCATCTATATAGAACAGTGTGTTTGTTTCCTCTTAGTGCTGTTAAAAAAAATTCCCCAGCTTAGTGGCTTGAAGCCACACAAACTCATTGTCTTAGAGCTCTGTAGGTCAGCATTCCAAAACCGGACTCCCAGGGCTGACCTCAGATGTCTGCACGCTCTGGAGAGTCTAGGTTCTTTGGCTTTTCAAACTTCTCTAGGTCGCCCAGATTCCTTGGCTGGTGGCCCCTTCCTCCGTCTTCCAGCTCCTCTGCTTTCATCCCTAACCCTCTTCTCCAACTCTGACCACCTGTCTGCCTATCAGCAACAAGGGCCAATCTGGAATATTGGACCCAGCAGAACCTACTGACTTGTTGCTGCATCGGGTAACTTGGGTAGCGCAGAATCTCCCCACTCCAGATCCTTCCAGCATCTGCTCCAGAGGAGGCATGGCCCTGTCCACACCTGGCCTCCAGAACAGCAAGAGAATAATCTTCTGTTGTTGTAAGCCACCTACTTGTGGTAACTTGGCATGCAGCCCTGGAAATGAATACACTTGTGTACAGTGTGTTTGACAAATGCTGATATGACCTTTAAAAAGGAATTGCTGTGACCATCAGAAATCTGTAGGCCAGGCTCAGTGTCTCAGCCCGTAATCCCAGCACTTTGAGAGGCTGAGGTGAGTGGATTGCCTGAGCCCATGGGTTCGAGACTTGCCCGGGCAACTTGGTGAGACCTCGTCTCTACAATAAATCAAAAATTAGCTGGGTGTGGTAGCACATGCCTGTAGTTCCAACTACTTGGAAGGCTGACG
>NW_007249661.1:306947-308103 GCF_000164805.1 Carlito syrichta | reverse complement strand
TTGTGTTTCCATATGAATTCCTGTGTTGTTTTTTCTAGGTCTGAGAAGAATGTTGCTGGGTATTGCATTGAATTTGTAGGTTGCCTTAGGTAAGATGGACATCTCCACAATGTTGATTCTTCCAATCCATGAGCATGGGATATTTTTCCACTTGTTTGTGTCATCTTTGATTTCTTTGAGCAGTGTTTTGCAGTTTTCATTGTAAAGGTCTTTCACGTCTCTGGTTAGGAAGATGCCAAGGTATTTCATTTTTTTGTGGCTATTGTGAATGCAATTGTGTTTTTTATTTGGGTTTCTCTTTGTTTATTATTGGTGTAGAGAAATGCGATTGTCTTTTGTACATTTATTTTGTATCCTGAGACTTTGCCAAAGGCCTTTATCAATGTAAGGAGGCTTTTGACAGATTCTCTTGGGTTTTCAAGGTACACAATCTATCAGCTGCAAAGAGAGATAACTTGACTTCCTCTTTTCCTATTTGAATACCCCTGATTGCCTCCTCTTCTCTGATTTCTCTAGCCAGGACTTCCAATACTATGTTGAACAGGAGGGGTGAGAGTGGGCATCCTTGTCTAGTTCCAGTTTTCAGGGGAATTGGTTCCAATTTTTGTCCATTTAGGAGTATGCTGGCTGTGGGTTTCTCGTAGATGGCTTTTACTATTTTGAGGTACATTCCCCATATGCCTAGATGTTCAAGGGTTTTTATCAAGAAGGAGTGCTGGATTTTATCAAAAGCTTTTTCTGCATCTAATGATATGATCATGTGGTTTTTGTTTTGACATCTGTTGATGTATTTAATTACATTTATGGTTTTACGAATGCTGAACCAGCCTTGCATCCCAGGAATGAAGCCTACTTGGTCATGGTGGATGATTTCTCAGATATATTGCTGAATCCGGTTTGCTAGGATCTTGTTGAGAATTTTAGCATCTATGTTCATCAAAGATATTGGCCTGTAGTTCTCTTTCTTTGTTGGATCTTTACCTGGCTTGGGTATCAATGTGATGTTGGCTTCGTAAAATGATTTGGGGAGAGTTCCATCTTTTTCATTGCCTGTAATACCTTCAGGAGGATTGGTATCAGCTCCTCCTTAAATGTCTTCTAGAATTCTGCTGGAAGCCATCTGGACCAGGGCTTTTTTTTGTAGGAAGTTTTCTAT
>NW_007249661.1:277224-306188 GCF_000164805.1 Carlito syrichta | reverse complement strand
GGTTGATCTTAGAATATGTTCCAGTGGTGATGAGTAGGATGTGTATTCTGTGGTCTTGGGATGGAGTGTTCTGTAGGTATCAATTAAGTCCATTTGGTCCAAAAGTCACATTGAGGTTCCGGGATCTCCTCGCTGATTTTTTGTCCTGATGATCTGTCTAGGGTTGTGAGTGGAGTATTAAAGTCCCCAGTTATGATGGTGTTAGAGTCAATATCTTTCTTTAGTTTTCCTAGAAGTTGCTTTATGAAAGTTGGTGCACCTATGTTGGGTGCATATACGTTTAGGATAGACTTTTCTTGTTGATGGATTGAGCCTTTATCATTATGTAGTGGCCTTCTGTATCTTTTTTGATTTTTAATAGCTTGAAGGGTATTTTGTCTGAAATTAAGATCGCTACTCCTCCTTTCTTTTGTATTCCGTTCACCTGAAAGTTTGTTTCCCATCCATTTACTTTGAGTCTGTGGGTGTCCTTTCTAGTGAGGTGAGTCTCTTGAAGGCAATAGATTGTTGCCTGATGATATTTTATCCATTTTGCCATTCTATGTCTTTTCAGTGGTACATTTAGTCCATTCACATTTAGGCTAATAATTGAAATGCAAGAGTTGATCCCTGTCATAAGGTTCTTACAGAGTTGTCTTGTTTGTTTGTTGTCTTTCTTTGGATTTTGGAGTTGGTTCATGTGTGTTTTTAATCTTTTGCCTGTACTCTTGTGAAGAATGTTGTTGTTATTTTTTCTTTTTCTTCTGTGTTCAGTACTTTCTTAAGTGTTCCTTGTAGAGGTGGTCTGGTGGCAGCATAGGTTCTTAGGGATTGGATATCTGGAAAAGATTTCAATTCTTCCTCACTAATGAAGCTTAGTTTGGCTGGATAGGTTGTTCTTGGTTGTAATTGTTTCTCTCTTAGAACTTTGAAGATAGGGTTCCTGGTTCTCCTAGCCTGAAGGGTTTCTGTGGATAAATCTGCTGCTATTCTCATTGGTTTTCCCTGGTAGGTAGTCTGGCCTTTTTCTCTTGCTGCCTTTAGGATTTTTTCTTTTATAGCTACTTTGTTTAGGCGCATTATTATGTGTCTGGGAGTTGGTCTTCTCATTTGTTGTCTTGCAGGGGTTCTCTGAATCTCTTGTGTTTGAATTTTTTCATCCTTGATGAGATGAGGGAAGTTTTCTTGAATCATTTCATGAAATGTTTGTTCCAGTGTGGCTTTTGTTTCTCTCTCTGCCTCAGGAAGCCCAATTACTCTTAGGTTTTTTCTCTTGAAGTGATCACTCATCTCTTGCAGGTTTTGTTCGGTCTTTTTTGAGCTTGTTTTCTATGCTTTTGACAATTTGGGTTAGTTCTGTGTTTTGGTCTTTGAGCTCTGAGATTCTTTCTTCTGCTTGGCTGATTCTGCTTTCCATGCTTATTAGTCTGTTATTCATTTGCATCACAGTATTCTTTACTGCTGTCATTTCTGACATCAGCTCCTTCCTATTTTCCTCTTGTCTCTCCTCAATTTTTTAAATTCTCTCCATTAATGTCTTGATGTCTGGGTTTGTTGCATGTAACCAGTCATTCTGGGGGCTCTTCATTGTTTGTGTTCCAGAATCTGTTTTCTCAGTGTCTGATCTCCCAGGGGTCTGTGTGAGGCCTATATGCTTCTTTTGGTTTTTCTTCATTTGTGTGGTTTTTTTCCCCCTCCCTACTTTTTCCTTCCCTCCACGTCACTGTCTTTTTTTATTCTGTTATTCAGGGGTAAAGGGATTGGTTTTACTTCTGTGTGTTCAATCTCCTGTTCTTTATGTATGCCCTCTTCCTTTGTTCAATTTTGGAGTTGCACTGTTGGTTGGGGGTGGTCCTTTTTGCAGTTTTGGGATTTACTTAAGGGGGGAGCTGTGATTCAAAATCTATCTGCAGGTCCTGGTATTTGCTGACAGGTGTGTGGATAATCTGGAACCCACTTCCCACTGCCTTGGTGTCTGTCCGTGCAATGGGGCTGTAGGTTTACTCCCTGAAATAAAATGTGGTTAACAGAAGGGAGAGAATAGAGCAGACAGTGGGTTGAAGAGGGGGATGGAGAGATAGAGGTGTAAGGGGGGAAACAACGAGTGTGCCAAGAAATAGAGAGAGGCTTATACTGAAACAGATAAAAACAATAGACTACAGCTACAGACGATCCAACTCTCATAAAAAAAAATAATAAAAAATAAAACATATAGTGATGCTAACATAAAAGCTAACCAACCACCTTATTAGTGTGCTGTTCCTCTATACAAAGATATGGTTTACAGAGAGAAGAAAAGAGAAGAAAAGGAAGAGGAAAAAAGAAAAAAGGAACAATACAGTAGGAATAGAATTAAGTCATTAAACTAACAGAATCAATGAAGCACACTCTGAGACATTTTGTTTAAGACCAATGTCCTTTCAGCTCTGATTTCTAGCTTTCTTTTCAAGCTGGTAAATTAGTTTGCAGTTAGGGTCAGTTGCCCCTGGTCTGCTGTGAAGGACAGTTCAGATCACTCTCCATTCACCACTCTGGCCTATGTCTTTATGAAACTTGTTTCTCCCACTTCGGTGTTGTTACCTTGAATTGCCAGCAGGTGGTGGTATCTCAGCTGCTCGCCCCAGCAGGGGTGGTGGGGGTGCGGACAGGAATGGCAAAGGCTGAAGATGGCTGCCTGCCTCAGTGCAGACAGCCGGAGACTTATGGCGGGCAGGACGTCTTGGTTGCAGGAGAGGTGGCAACAATTCCAGCAGATCTTCCCTGATGGGGCTTGAAAGACTGAAGTGGATCACCTCCGGCCCGGGTGGTGTGATGTGCTACTGCCACCGCCGTGGCGGTGGCAGGGGGGGCTGTGGCGGCGGTGGCGCCATTTGCACTACAGTGACTATCCAGTCTGCTGCGATGCCCCAGCGGTGGCAATGACCAAGCTCCGTATGAAGAGCAGGCTGTGATGTTGGGGTCTGTAGCCCCCGGGGCGAGAGTCAGAGGCCCACTGCAGCTCTCCTTTGCAGAGGGTTTCACAAACCCGGTTGCCCTGTCACCATCTTGCCACTTCTCCTATCAATTCTTTATAGCCTACCTTTTTTTTACTCACTGTCATGACTTCACAGTCAGATGCAGTCTATTTTTGCTCTTAATTCACAAGACACTTGTTTTCATTTATTGGATTTACCTCTTTTTCTTTTACATTATATCCTTTGATTCCACTCCTGGTGGAGATGATTAACTTGGCTGCAGTTGTATGTTTACTGATTAGTCTGCCCATCCAGAAGGTCATCTTCTTGAGGGCAGAGACTGTCTTATGAAACTTTCATCCATGCAACGAAATGCAACTACCCTGCAGAGAGCAGATGCTCAATGAATAGTTGTTAAATTTAATTAAATAACATTGTGTTTCTAGTGTTTGACATGATATAAATATTTGCAAAATAGTTTCCTGCTCTTTTGTGTGCATTCATCAATGACTATTAAGTTCTAGTTAAGTGAAAATCTTAATGAATTAATGAAGGGTCATCTCTGTATTCTATTTTTACAATGTGATTTCTAGACTGGCTCTAAGAATGACTCATGAGCCGGGTTCGGTGGCTCAGCCTGTAATCCCATGCCTTTGGGAGGCTGAGGTGAGTGGATTGCCTGAACCCGCGGGTTCGAGACCCGCCTGGGCAGCGAGACCTCATCTCTACAATAAATCAAAAACTCAGTCAGGCATGGTAGCGCATGCCTATAATTCTGGTTATTTGGAAGGCTGAGGCGGAAGGATCGCCAGAGCCCAGCAGGTCAAGTCTGCGGTGGCTGGGAGCGGCCACTGTACTCCAGTCTGGGCAACAGAGTGGGACTCCAACTCAAAAAAAAAAAAAAAGAATGACTCATGGATTTTTGCCCTGACTGTGCTTCTGAGCATCACCTTTGTTTACAACAGCAGGAGCACCATCAACCACGGGACCCTGAAGCAGCTGCAGTAAACTAGAAACTGAGTTATCAAGATTTATTGAGTTTATAGTTATGGTAGCTGAGACTGCTTCATCTTTCCTGTGACTCAATTGCCATGGTTGAGAGGGGACACAGGGCAAAAGGGAATGTTTATACAATCTAGCTCTAAGTAAGATCTGGATATTGTGGTGTAGGGTACTTCTTTAGCTAAGTTCCCAGCTATGTCACTGAACTGACAGAACCAATCAGGGATAAAGCCTCCTTGATACCTGGTGAAAGTGAAGACTCCATTGATTTTGTAAGTTTCTTTCCAGACCTTGTTTGGACTGTTCAAGATTTTACCCTAGAGTTGAAGTTAGATGAACTTCCCACCATGGAAGATGTCTTGAAGCTGATCAGGTATCAAAAGTTAGCCTGGGTGTAAGAAAGTCAATAGGGGCATGAATCAGCTAAGCCCTGTCATTCAGCACTTTACTTCAATTTTCAATTGACACTGGATTATGATATGTTCCAATACTGAGTGATTGATTTGGGTGGATTATCACTTGCAAAGCTTCAGCCAATAAAGTAAGATAACTCAGGAAATTGAAGAATCATTTAAAAATCAAATGTTTTCAGACCAAATACTGCTCTGAAAAACAAAAATTTCTAGTTACTCTCAGTGTTAGAACTTTCTAGGACTCACATGTTTGTATTTCTTATTATGTGTTCCTGGTGTTCCATACTGACAAAAATAGCCTATCAGGTTTTAAACTGATAAAAGAAAAATAGCAAAGAAATAAAATGATCTAATTTTTTATTTTGCTAAAAAAACATAAATTTCACTATTTTAATTATTTTTAATGTATAGTTTATGCGGTAATAAATATATTAATTGATGTGCAACCCCCACCACCATCCAACTCAAGAACTTTTTTACCTTGCTCAACTGAAACTCAATCTTTTGAACTAACAACCTCTAGAACCATGAGCCAAAATAAGCCTCTTTTTCATAAATCACCCTGTTCTGAAGGCTGGGTAGGTCAAGATTGGGTTACTACATCTGGTTGGCTTCTGGGAAGGACTTCATGCTATATCATAACATGGCAGAAGACATCACAGGATAAGGGTATACTGAAAGCAAAACTGACTTTTTGTTTAAAGATGGGGTACAATTCAGGATTAGGTATACAAGTGGTCATCGTACAAACTGACTTTTCTTACAGACCTACTCTCTTGATAACTAACCATTCCCATGATAACACATTAATTATTAATCCATTAATTCATTATTTTTTGAATGGATTAATCCATTCATGAGGGAAGAGCCCTCGTGATCTAATCACCTCTTAAAGTTCCCTTCCCCTTAAATTATTACACTGGAAACTAAGTTTCAACATGAGTTTTGGAGGGAACATCCAAGTCATAGTAGTGAGAGCATTTTTTTTTTTACTCTGAATTTTGAAATTTTTTCTTATTGAAATGAGTATTATTATGACCAGATTGTGAGGAAGGAGAGTTGCAAGTGTACCAGGTTTGAATTTTGAGTTCTTTAATAGCACATGGTTAAGAGTAGGTGTATGCCAAGAAAGCTTCTGACACTGAATGAGATTTGCGAGTAGCTTATAAAGGCAAATTATGCAAGTGGGCTACATAGCAGGGAATAAGGGTACAAGGAACTAAAAACAAAAGGAATAATTTTTTGGATTTCAGTTAACAAGGCATACAATTACACGGAACTTGTGGTTAGGGAGTTTTTAAATGGTCAGCAAGAATGGTTGGCGTGATCAGCTCAGGGAAATGCAGTAGTGGGTCTGTGGTTATGAGAATGTTGCAACAATCACATGTATACACTGCAGGAGGGGGTATTTTTAGGTCAGGCAGACAGCTAAGATGGAGGATTTTAAACAAAATGGAGTTACTTATGTCAAGCAAGTTACTGCAATTATTTTACATATTTTATTAGCTATTTCAGTATTCTCTCTCTCCTCCTGATATTTTTACAACCAACATATTTCTCTTCATTCTGGCATTACTTGTTCTTAGGTGTCACATTTCATTTCTAAAATGAAGTTGTAGAATCAGAAACTACTTCTGATCATTTTTTTATTAGTCATTCATTCACTGTATATTTGGTTCATCAAATTCCATACCAGTTCTGAGGATACCGTTCATAAATTTCTACACATGGGACAGTGTCTTCCCTTCCTCTCCAGAAATGCTTCCTTAATCTCTGCTCTGTAAAGAAATGGATTTTCCTGGCACATCGTGATTTCTCTTGGTGATTGTCACAAGGCTGATTTGTAATGAGGTAGCATGTTTGAATTAAAGATTTCCAGGGACAGAAGCTGCAAAGATCTCTTAAAATGAAAATCCTCAGCTTCTTTCCTTAAGGTTGTTCCTTCAATGATCGCTGTTTCTCTACAACTGCAGGCAAGAATCCCCAAATTCAAAATCTCAACAGGCTCAAAGAGTTTGTCAGACATTTCTTTCCAAAACAAAATTGCTAGTCTTTGGCCAGCCAACAAATGACAGGTCTCTTATTTCATATTGAGAATATGTCAAAAAACAAGCTGGATACTAGTATTCAGATGCAATTAGAAAATTTCTGTTACTACATCTTCACATATGCAAAGATCAAAACCTGGGAAAAGTAATCATTGTCAGTGGGAAATGTGAGTCACCTTTGCCTTAAAGCATGTCTCTGTGCTCAGTGTAAGTGGTAAAGCTTTGCTTACACCATTAGTTGTTCATTAATGTTGCATCTATTTATGAATGTGGAGAAACAGATGCTTGTGCTACAAACAAGGAAGCATGTTTCTTAATTAAAGTCTCCCTACAGGAAGGTTTACAGAGACTTAGTATATCTCAAGATCCTAATAAACAAATTATAAAATGGCAAGATGGAGTTGAAGAGAGAATATTTGTGTAGTAAGGAGAATCCATGCAGGAGAAGTACTTCTTAATGAGAGCATAAAAGATATTTTTGAATTTATATTGGCCAAATAAAACATAAGAGAACTTGAGTTCCTGCAAGCCCACTGAGATATAATTTAAAGGAGAAAGAAAAAGCCATTTTAAAGACATTTTAGAAAAACAATAGTTAAGAGAATTTATCACCAGAAAATACACACTGTAGTAAATGCAGGAAATTCTTTAGCTGGAGTCAAAATGATACCAGATGAAAACTCAGTTTCATCCAAAGGACTGAAGAGCCCCAGAAATAGTAAATAGTTGAGTAAATACAAATACATTTTCTTCATTTCATTTGTTCGAAAGGAAATTGACAATTTCAATGTAAAAGTAGTAACATAGTATTGTAAGGTCTATATTATAATGTAGAGGTAAAATGTATGCAATAATAGCACAGAAATTAGAAAAGGAAATGAAAGACTATGTACTAATGTAAAGTAAGTTGCATTTTTAAGTAAAGTGGTATAGGAATGTTTGAAAATAAACTTGGCTAGGATGCCTATTATACACCCTAGATTAATAACTTTTTAAAAACCAGAAAAATGTGAAATTATAACACACAAATGAGGAAGATGAAATGGAATACAGTTCATCCAAAAGTAGATAGGAAAAAGGAAAATAAATGAGTATCGTGATGTTAGGAAGTGATATTGCTATGAAGAAGATTGTTGCAAGACAATGTCACATGAATGTTTGTAAGTTTCTGCATAGTCGGGACTTTCCCAGCAAAGATTGCTTACAGCTACTTTAAAGACTGTTTGAATGGCAAACAAGCACTGAAAGTTAAAACAAAATTAAACATAATCTGTGCACTGAGCCATCTTCATGAGCACGTGACTTGTGCAGTCATCTAGTGCCCATGCTGAATTTTACCCTTACTGATTTAATGCTTTTTGTTTCTGTATTGAAATTCTTGATTATTTCTTTAACAAAGAGACTCACATTGTCTTTTTGTAGTTATCCACAGAAGTTATGTAGCTTATCTCGTTTATGTACTTTATTAGCCTATCAACTCTATTCTTTTTTATTTTATTTGAATGAGAGCACGTTTTTTCCAGAGTATCATGGAGCACATATTTCCAGGGTATCTCAGTTGTGATTAGTCATTAAATTATAACATGATAAATTGGGGCTATAATAGGAAAACAATATTGTTATTAAAAGAAAATAGGTTCATGGGTCAAAACAGAAGTTTGTTGTAAAAAGGTTTTTTGTGTGCTGGGCTCGATGACTCAGCTTGTCATCCCAACATTTTGGGAGGCTAAGGCGAGTGGATTGTCTGAGCCCACGGGTTCGAGACCAGTCTGGGCAACTCAGTGAGACCTAATCTCTATAATAAATAAAAAATTAGCAGCACGTGGTAATGCACGCCTATAGTTCTGGCAACTTGAAAGGCAGAGGCGGAAGGATCACTGGAGCCCAGGAAGTCAATGCTGGGGTGGCCATGAGCCCACTGTACTCCAGCCAGGGCAAAGTAGTGTGAATCTGACCTAAAAAAAAAGAAATGCATTTTGTAAGACTGTAGTTGTCATCGTGATTTCTCTATTGGATCTAGACAAAGTAAACTGAAAATATTCTGGAACAGATTCACTCTAGATGCTATTAAAAACCTTCATTATTCATGGAAGGAGATCAAAATTAACAGGAGTTTGGAAGAAGCTGATTCCAGCTTTCATGGATGATTTTGATGGGTTCAAGACTTCAGTGGAGGAGTACCTCAGATGGGGTAGAAATAACAAGAGAACTAGAATTAGAAGTGGAGCCTGGGCTGGGCATGGTGGCTCACACTTACAATTCTAGCACTTTGGGAGGCCGAGGCAGGAGGATTGCTTGATCCCAAGTGTTCAAGACCTGTCTGGGAAATATAGTGAGACCACATCTCTACAAAAAATCTGAAAATTAGCCAAGTGTGGTGGCACATGTCTATAGCCCCAGCTACTTAGGAGGCTGAGACAGGAGGATGAGCAGAGCCCAGGAGGTTAAGGCTGCCATGAGCCATGGTCATGACACTACACCCCAGCTTGGACAACAAAGTGAGGCTCCTGAAGGTGTTGCTGCAATCACATGATAAACCTTGAACAGATGAGGAGTTGCTTCTTATGGATGAGTAAACAAGTGATTTCCTGAGATGAAATTTACTTCTGGTGAAGATGATGCTGTGAACACCATTGAAATGATTCAGAATACTCCATAAATTTAGGATTCATAATATGCCATAAATTTATCACATAAAGCAACAGCAAATTTGAGAGGATTGATTCCAATTTGAAAGAATTTCTACTGTGGGTAAAATGCAACAGATAGCATTATATGCTATGAAGAAATCTGTCACAAAAACGAGAATCAGTTAGTGCAATAAATTTCATTGTGGTCTTATTTTAAGAAATTGCCACAGCTATCCCAAGCTTCAGAAATTGCCACCCTCATCAATCAACAGCCATCAACATCCAGGCAAGACCCTCCACTAGCAAAATGGCTACTTAATGATCATTAGGATTTTTTTGACAACAAAATATTTTTGATTGTTACGTACATTTTTAGACATAGAGGTATTGCATACTTACTAGACTGCAGTATACTGTAAAAACTTCTATATGTACTGGCAAACAAAAAAAAAACTTGTGTGACTCACTTCATTGTGATACTTGCTTTGTTGTAGCAGTCTAGATCTAAACTTACAATGTGTTCGAAAAATGCCTATATACATTTCTATCCATAGCAACCCAGGTTCTGTGAGGAAACTATTTCTAGCTACATTTCATCTTGTTATGGTTCATTGTTGATGACTGGATCCCTGTTAATCACATTACATCTGAAGAAACCATGGACGGAGTTCATGTCTTCCCGTTCTACCATTTTTCGGATGATAAACCCAGCCCCAAGGGAGTTAACAGTCTTTCTACAGGTCATTCAGAACATTGGTAAGAAGTGCAACTAAAATATATCTCCTCCCTGGTCAATTTCATGTCCAATCTACTCTGAGGCCATCAGACTATTTCTTCTAGACAAATCACCATTGGACTTTCCCTCTAATAGCTTCTTTCTATTGAACTTCCCTCCTTTTCCGTGAAAGAACATGATAGAGAAAAAAATATGGAAGATTTCTTGCTACAGGATGAAGAGGCATTTATCAAATATTTCCAGGCTGGGCTTAAGCAGTTTTAGGAACTCTTGATGTGTGGCAGAATCCTTTACACAGAGAGACGAGACATCGAGGCTTCTTTGCCAGGAAGCAGCGTTTATTTATGCCGGCACTGGCCCAGCAGATTCATATCCAAAGGCTGAGCCCCAAACGCAATGGAGTATTGCCTTATATTTTAGCCCCTTTGTCTCCCTTATATGGCAACCTGCATTTTTGATTGGTTATTTTATGGCACAGGGTTGTAACTGGGTCACTCATGTGCACTTAGACATTAACTATACCATGTCACTTTCTCTCTAACACATTCTGTTTCTACTCTAGGAAGGCCCTTATCTCTTTGTTTTAGAGGACCCTGGCTCAGATGGAAAGCATTTCAAGAGGAACTTACTCTGTTCCCAGAGGGTGCAATCACTACTTAGAAGAAATGAAAAAGGTTGAGCTGGACTATAAGCCAGTACCCAGGAATAAAGTTAAGATGAGAAATAAGGAGAGAGGAGGGATGGCCACCAGAGTCTAGTCAGAGGGCCTCTGTTGCCCTTTCTGAAAATCTAAGACCACAGCTCATGTGGTGGGGGGAAAATCGAGTATCACAATACCTGCATATATTTAGCTTTTTATATTCACAGTTAAATATTCTTGAAAAGACCAGAAATATTTATTCCCATAGACAGACGTTGGATTAATGAATCCAGGTAAAAGAGAAGATTTATTTTTGTGCAATATTTACTTTTTCTAAACACAGAAAACATAATATTAAAGATTACTTTTGACTATAAGATTCTTATGATCTTACCTCAAACACAGATGAATATATAGTTCATTCAGTGTGGTAAGACATACCACAATAACACGCACAGATGGTAACAGTTGTGGTACTCATACTACTAATAATAATCATAAAAACTAATGCATATTGAGCACACACTTTATTATGCCAAAAATAATCCATGGTGATTTTGTTGGATAATCAATTTAATCTTCAGAATAATATTGTGAATTAGGCAGTAGTATTAGTCACGTTGTACAATTGAAAAATGTGTGCACTGCACAGAGAAGTTATTATATTGCCCAAGGCACACACCCAGCAAGTGGTAGAACTGTAGAACAACTCAGAGTGGGCTCTTCTGTTTGCAGTCATTTCAAACACGGGAGGCTTAGGAAACTTTCTAAAAGAGGAAATAGGAGGTATAAGATAAAGTGTCAGTTGATGTTATACTGGTCGAGAAAAAGCAAACAAGCTTCCGGGAAGAATAAAAAGAGTATACAAATACATGAAAAACAACAGAGGTTATGTGCTTGTAAAACTGCACATAAATCTGATTGACTGTAACCTCAAGGTGTAGTAGAAGGCATCACTTGAAGAAGAGGTTGGAAAGCTAGGAAAGTAGCTGTTATGGAAGGTTTTCAGGTTCACAAAAGAGCTTGAAATGTATATTGTGACTAGAGAAAAAAAGAAATTAATGCAGAATCTTAAATTGGATGCAAAATTTAGAAGATCAACTTTGACGTTTCATAAAACAAAAAATTCCCTAGCAAGAGACTCGATCTTTGCTGTCTGACATGACACCTTCTTTCCCCAGGCAAAGAAAGTGCAGAAGAGCATCCTGTACTCACAGACAGGACAGGGGAATTCGTCCTTCAGGCAGACAGAGACCTCACTGTTGGAAAAAAGGCCTTAGCAGGTAGAGGGGCAGGATTCTGGACAAAGGCCGGTAGCTTCCTGGATTACACTCTGAAAGATCTGACAGGAAGGCCCTCCCAAAACAATGACCTTCCTCTCCTTCTGTGCAAGGATCCAGCAGGACACAGTTAAATCTAAAAACAACAAGGAAAGTGGATTGTATATCAGTCAGATAGGCAGGGCCTTTCCCATAACATGTGGATGGACACAGGGTGAATTCAAAAACATCACAACTACCCTTAGTTTCTCACAGATCACATACAGCAGATCATAGACAGCAGAGCAATAAGACATGACTATTGTTCTCTTCTTTCTCTAAAACCTTTGTGGGGCAGCTGGTTAAACTAAGGAGGCAGCTGAGAAGAAATGGGAACTGCTGGGTCAGAAACTACAGGAACAGCAGCAGTGGACAGAAGCACAAGAAAGACGCTCAAAGAAAAAAATAGCCCAACTGAAGAGGAAGAAGGGGGAAATAAAATACCTCTGAGAGAGTGGGAAAGGATGCTGGAGCACAATCTGAGGGTAATTGTGGCTTGGACCTTGGACAGTGCCTGGCAGATAGCACCATGCACTTCAGAAAAGGATGGTTCCAAATTTTCAGCAAAGTCATAATCTCTGAGGAAAACAGAAAATCAATTTGCCTAACTAAATGTCTTAAATCCACTTGGATTCTGCTGATGCCCTTAAATCCACAATGCTCCAGAACCTCCTGAAATAATAGACTTTGGAGTGTACAAATAACAATCCCTGGGATGCTGGGCTGTTATTTTTTTGGTGATTATGGGATGGTCTCATTTTGCCCCAAATGAGTAGTGTCTTATCCTATTCTCCTTAGGATTCTTCATAAAACCATCATAGAGAACTGAGACAGATCCATTCAGTCTTGCAAACATCAGATTTAGCCTAATAGGGAACAAAAACAGAAAAAAAATATTTCTTTGACTCAAACTGGAGCTTAATAAACAGTGTTCTATGGAAGATCCATAGTTCCAACTGTTTGCTAGGTGTGTGAGGCCATGCTTTCTTAAGAGCAACTGAGAATTTATTATGATCCAACCCACATTTCCTCCCATGGTTCATTTTATGGGCTAGAACATTTTAAATGGATAGTTTAAAATCCCTCAGCACCTTCCACAATTCCCTCTAAGCACCTTCTACAATTCCCTTTATCCTTTTTTTATAACTTCCACAATTACCTCAGCACCTTCTCACCGGGGTGGGGAGGAGTCAAGGCTAGGGCAGTAGCTCCTCCCCACCCCAGTGAGAAGGTGCTAAGGGAATTGTGGAAGTTATAAACAAAGGATACTCGATTAAAGTCCTAACATATGAAAATTTTGGACAAAATCATCAAATAGCACTCTAAAATTACAAAAGAAGTAAGCACACATGTACCTTGCCAATGAAGTTGTGAAATACAAAACTCCAAACTCTTGATAATCAGAGGTTTTCAAAAGTGGCCTCCTTTCTTTTTATAGGTCCAAGAAGACCTGCTTAATGAAGTCTTTCAGAAGAAATCTGAGGAGTTGCATACAGAGACATATCAACTAATAAAAAAGATTGAAACAACTAAGAAAATAGGTGGCTATTCCTAACCAGAGACGTGAAAGACCTTTACAATGAAAACTACAAAACACTGCTCAAAGAAATCAAAGGTGGCACAAACAAATGGAAAAATCTTCTGTGCTCATGGATTGGAAGAATCAACATTGTTAAGATGTCCATCCTACTCAAGGTAATCTACAGATTTAACACAATACCCATTAAATTACCAGCAGCATTCTTCTCAGACCTGGAAACAACAATACAGGAATTCATATGAAGACATAAATTACCACGAATTGCCAAAACAATTCTCAGCAAAAAAAAAAAGCAAGAGGTATCACACTTCCAGACTTTAAACTTTATTATAAAGCCACAATAATCAAAACAGCCTTGTATTGATACAGGAACAGGCATATAGACCAATGGAACAGGATAGAAATTCTAGAAGCAAAACCTCAATTTCTCAACCAATTCATCTTTGACAAAGCCTCCACCACCAACCACTGGGGAAAGGAGAACCTATTCAGTAAGTGGTGCTGGGAAAACAGGCTGACCACATACAGAAGATTAAAACAAGATCTCTATCTATCACCATACACAAAAATCAACTCTAAATGGATCAAAGACCTAAATGTAAAGCCTCAAACTATAAGAACCTTAGATAATGCAGGAGACATCTTATGGAAATTGGAACTGGCAACCAATTCATGAGCAAAACTCTAAGTGCCCATGCCTTAAGAGCTAAGATAGACAAGTCGGACCTCATCAAACTTACAAGTTTCTGCAAAGTCAAAGAAACCATCAAGAGAGCAGAGAGACAGCCCACAGACTGGAAAAAAATATTTGCCAACTATATGTCTGACAAAGGCCTAACATCTAGGATCTAAAAGGAACTCAAACATGCTGAAAAGAAAAAACACAAACAGCCCCACTACAAAATGGGCAAAAGAAATGAATAGACAGTTCTCAAAAGAAGACATATAAGCAGCCAACAGGTACATAAAAAACTGTTCAGCCTCACTAGTCATCAAAGAAATGCAAATTAAAACTACACTGAGATACCACCTAACTCCAGTCAGAATGGCTATCATCAATAACACAAAAAACAACAGATGCTGGAGAGAATGCGGTGAAAAAGGAACACTTCTACACTTTTGGTGGGAGTGTAAACTAGTATAGCTTCTGTGGGAAATCAATGTGGTGATTCCTAAAAGATCTAAAAATTGACTTTCCATACGACCCCACAATATCCCTACTGGGAATATACCTGGAAGAACTCAAATCACTCTATAAAAAAGATACCTGCACATGTATATTTATCGCAGCATTGTTTACAGTAGCAAGAACATGGAACCAACCATGCTGCCCATCATAAGAGGACTGGTTTTTAAAAATGTGGTACATATACACAATGAAATATTACACAGTCATAAAGAAAAACAAAATCATGAACTTCACAGCAACCCAGATGGACTTAAGAGTCTATAATCCTGCGTGATCTTTCGCAAAAACAAAGAACTGAGTATCATATGTTCTCACTCATAAGCAGACCTTGAACAATTATTGTAATACTAAAAGAAAAGGATTGACAGTAGGGGGAAACTGCCAGGAGAGGGATGGGGAAGTGGAATTGGCAGTACTGGAAATTTGCCTGGGGAAGGGGGGATACACCTCATCAACAAGGGTACCTGCATAATGAACATTTGTATACCTAACCCTGAATTGTACCCCACATCTTTAAAATAAAAAATTAAAAGTAAAAAAAAAAAAGAAAGAAAGAAAATAGGTGGCTATTAACTTCAAAGGTCATTGATGTGACTGGTAGTGTGTTAATTGTATTACCTGGTTTTTCTAAGCTGTTTGGTGTTGAGTTGAAAATAATCCGCTAATTGACAATAATCAGATAATTTCTGATACGGATATTCCAAAATAAGGCTTCTTTTGTTTTTATAGTTTAATACTGTGGTTCTTTTCGAATTATGTGTGTCATGTTGCCATCATTCAACTAAAGTTCAAAAATAAAAAAACATTACCAAAAATATTAGTGCGTTATCAATATTTTTATTAATGTCTTTTGATAATTCATACACACTTGTAAAAAGTTCATTAAAAAAGCCGGGCTCGGTGGCTCAGCCTGTAATCCCGTGCCTTGGGAGGCGGAGGTGAGTGGATTGCCTGAGTCCGCGGGTTCGAGACCCGCCTGGGCAACTTGGCGAGACCTCATCTCTACAATAAATCAAAAAATTAGCCAGGCGTGGTAGCACACGCCTGTAGTTCCAGCTACTCAGAAGGTTGAAGCGGAAGGATCGCCGGAGCCCAGCTGGTCGAGGCTGCGGTGGCCGGGAGCGGCCACTGCACTCCAGTCTGAGCGACAGAGTGAGACTCCAATTCAAAACAATAAAATAAAATAAATAAAATTAAAAAATTAAAAAATCTGCCGGGCATGGTAGTGTGTGCCTGTAGTTTTGGCTACTCGGAAGGCTGAGGCAGAAGGATCGCCAGAGCCCAGTGCGAGGCTGTGGTGGCCGGAGCGGCCACTGCACTCCAGTCTGGGGCAACAGAATGAGACTCCAACTCAAAAAAAAATTTTAAAAGTCCATTAAAGATAAGAGAATATAGAATAAATTTAGTTTCTTCATGAAACAAAATATTTTAAGTAAAATTGTGAGAATCATGGATTTATAGACATCATGTTCTTTTTTTAATTTTAAAGATGTGGGGCACAATTCAGGATTAAGTATACAAGTGGTCATCATACAGGTAAAGTTTGGGCCTCCCTTTGGTCTCCACTTTGCCTGGTTTGAGATCAGATACATTTATTGATGTTGTGTGTTCCCCACCACCCCCACCACAGTAGTTTCCCGCTACTGTCAATCCCTTTCTTAAAGTATTATGGTAATTGTTCAGGATCCACTTATGAGAACATATGGTACTCTGTTCTTCGTTTCTGTAATAGATCACTGAGTATTGTAGACTCTAAATCCATCCAAGTTGCTGTGAAGTCCATATGTTTGTCCTTCTTTATGGCTGCATAATATTCCATTGTGTATATGTACCATATTTTTTAATCCAGTCAAGTTTTGATTGGCAGCATGGTTGGGTCCATGTTTTTCTTATTGTGAATAGTGCTGCAATAAACATGTGTGTGCAAGTATCTTTCTTATAGAATTACTTGAGTTCCTCTGGATAAATTCCTAATAAAGGAATTGCTGGGTCATATGGAAGGTCAATTTCTAGTTCTTTCAGAAATCGCCACACTCTTTTCCAAAGAGGTTGCACTAGTTTATGTTCCCACCAGCAGTGTAGAAGCATTCCTTTTTCTCCGCATCCTCATCAGCATCTGTGTTTTGTTTTATTAATGATGGCCATTCTTATTGGGGTTAGGTGGTATCTCCTTGCAGTTTTGATTTGCTTTTCTCTGATGATGAGTGAGGCTGAGCACTTTTTCCTGTGTCTGTTAGCTGCCCGTGTATCTTCTTTTGAGAAGTGTCTGTTCATGTCTTTTGCCCACTTTTTCTTCTTCAGACTTTCGAAGGACTTTATTTTCCTCTTGCCACTGCTGTGGTGAGCAGCATTAGCTCATTTTATTTGTACCATTATTCTCATTCTGTTAATTAACCCAGCAAGCCACATGTGGCACTTATAAAAGGCATCAGGAGTATTCTCTGCAGAATATTCACGTTCACCTGAGAAGGTGCCTCAGTTGGGATTTGCTTTGAGAGGTGATCATAAAAGAGTGGGTCAGAGGACCATCCTCCCAGGTCAGGGCAGGGTCCTAACTATGCCTTCCCTGCTGAGAGAGCCCATGCTCAGCTGGGGGAGACCAGGATTCTCCAGTCTGGGGGACATCCTCACCCAGGTTGTCTCTGTATTGTGTCAGGGCAGAAAGAGCAGAAGTGATGATGTCTAATGACTAGAGGAAGCTTCCAGATGGAACATCACTTGGCCCCAGAAATTCTGGTGTCACAATCATCATAGATAAGTGGGAACTTGTTTAGCCCTGCCTTCTGTGTGTCCTGGGGGCTGCTTTGGGGAATGAGGCTTCAGGTTTTTATTTGTCACTAAATGGCAATGATAATTCATGAGGTCCCAATACCTGCCACGCCAATCTCTTCCTCAGCAATAAAGGTTTAACTGTAACAACAACAATAAGCCCTTGTGCTGTACATATAAGTGCATATGTGTGCTAAGTCCTCCCAGATATTTAATTATCATTAATCCTCAAAGCAACCGTGTATGGTATTATTACTCATGTTTGGGAGATGACAAAACTAAGATGCAAAGAATTTAAGAATCTTGATCAAAGTCATACACCTAATCAGTTACATGAGGTTCAGCAAGAATTCCAAACACTGAGCTTAATACAAAATGTGTATCAACATATACATGGAATTTATTTTAGAACTTTCTAGAATGTGGGTTTGTTGTGTGTTCTCTGCTGTTGGGCATTGTGCTGAGTTCCACGAGCACAGATAAGTGAAACCAAGTCCCCTTGGCCCTCAGGATTCACAGAGGAGCTGGGCATTGGGGTCAGCCTCATGAAGAAGAAGGCAGCTGAACTGGACACACACAGCCTCTTGTGCTTAAGTTAAAAGTCATCTGCACAAGAGGCCTCAGCAGACAGGGATTCCTGGGGTCCCACAGAACACAGGTTGGGCGTGCAGACTCTGGGTTGCATGCCTGGGATGCCAGTCCTGACCCTGCATGCTTCTTGTTGTGTGGCCTGCTTTTGCTCACTTTTTAATGGGGCTGTTTTTTTTTCCTTTTGGCACATTTAAGTTCCTTGCAGATCCTGGATGTTAGACTTTTGTCAGATATACAGTTGGCAGATATTTTTTCCCAATCTGTAGGCTTAGACATCATATTCTAATTGGATGACATATCCATTTGTGTCCAATATTCATACCATGAGATCAAAGTAGGAGGACAGGGCAGTGAACATTTTTTTAATATTGTAATCACTCTTTGGGAATTTTATCCTTATACAAAATCAGTGCATCAGGAAAACAGATTCTCCACCATGCATTACAGAATGAATGAATGTGTTTCATGTGATAACTATGTGAACATAAGACTAATATAAATGATAAAAGGGAGCTGAGTTGTGAATATCTGTAAAGGGGAGACTTGCTAGGATAATGAGTCACTAAGCACTTCTACCTAAAGCACTGTTGCAGGTAGAAAAGCTGGATATTGTGGAGAAGTTAAAAGACCTGTGCCCATCTGACTGCCAGTGTAAGCTAGAAAGGCATACCGAACAGTTGCATCTAACCACTACTTTGAATGAAGCTACAACTGTCCAAGAATAATGGCATCGTTTCTATATCAGCCTTCCAAATAGCCTTTGTGGCTTACAGGCTTACATCGAGAATATACCACAAATCCTTAAAACTCAATAATAAAAAGACAAATAACCCAATGACAGCATGAGCAAAGGCTCTGAATAGACATTTCTCCAAAGAAGATATACCCAAGGTCATTGAGCACATGAAAATGTGCTCGACATCATTAGTCAATGGAGAAATAGAAATCAAAATCACAATGCAGTATCATATTTAACTCTTGCTAAGGTGTTTCCCAGCTTGGATATCTGAAATAAGGTTGAGGTAATAATCTTTTCCCTTCGGTTCATTTACAAGTCTGAATGGTTGTCTAGGGAAGTCAGAGCATCCTGAGTCTGTGAAGGGGTCTCCTGAAATAAGAATAGGCAGGAGTCTTGTTTTGGTCCAGGGAGTGCCTGTGGTCATCATCTGTGACATGGCACAAAGCTGAGTTTGACCTCATGTGAGAATGGAAGCATCAAGGGAGCATCTTAGGCTCACGCTGCAAGGAAAAGGGACGGAGGAAACCTGCCAGGGACTCTCACAAAATGACAAGAAAAAAACTTTAGACTTTCGTAAATTCATAAATATGTAATACTAGCTTCCCAGTGTCCAGGTTTCCCTGAAGGCTCTTTCTTCTAAATATCTAGTCTCCTAATTAAAATCCTCTGTAGTTTCAGTGGTCTGTTTATGTCCCATATTCTAGAAACACTATCACTGAACAGAGAATGTACCTCCCTCTAGTCCTTTGCCTTCACTCTGTCGTGCTGGCAGTGACATACTTATTACAACCAACTATCAAGCAAGACTGCTTTACATTTTTTGTAGGTCTGAATTCCTGTTCCTCTATCATGGATTTTTGTTGTTGTTGTTTTTTTTGATGCTCGATAATAACCAAAGTGTTTTTGGTCGGGGGCCATTTTATGTCACAGTGCTTACTGTCTCTAATTCTAGAATTCCCCAAGCCATGAATTTGTCCCTAAAGAAACATTCTTGGTACCTCACATCTTTAAAATAAAATAATAAATGCATCAAATAAAAATTAAAAAAAAGAAACATTATGTGTGCACATATTTTTCTCAACTGAAGAACTACATTCAACAGATTTCTAAACAGAAACTGCTTCAAGTTTGCACTTCTCTGGAAGGGTTAGTATATGCTCACTTGTGTTCTTTCAACCACTTTAGTATAGCAGGATGCTAAAATGAGACTCTGCCTGTTTGAGAATTTCTGCTAGAACTCAAAGCTGAGCACACTAGGTGCCAAATAAGCACAATATCTAAAACAACATGCTGTGACATTATTTTTTGAGCGAATAGAATACAAACACAAATAATCATTTTAATTAAAGTCTTATTAACCTCCATACATTTGGGAAATCATGTTAACTAGTCCTTGTTTTTTTTAACCGATAGTATAATCCTGTGACACAGATTATAATTGTATTATAAATTAGAATATATTTATTTGGAGATAAAAATATAACCTATTTTATTCTCCTCGGTATTTATGGAGTTAACATTTTCAAGAAAAATTTTGTGGAAGCTGAGTTTTATAATAGATTTAATGTATTTATAAAAGTAAAAATTAATGTAAGCAGCATGTTCCCATTTATCAAAATGTCAGCAAAATATACCATAATCGAATTGTTTAAAAAATATTTTTAAAAGTTGACTTATACTTAGCATAATTTTCCTGGGTATCTTGTATACCTTATCAAAATGCACTCATGACATCTAGAAAGCAAATAGACTGTATTTTCATTTAAATTTTAAATTTTTTTTGTGGTAGCAATGACAAAGCATGGAAACTGGAAAGAAGATGGTATATTTATTTTTTTCAATAGCTAATAAAAAATTAAATATTATGTATATTTTAAATAATGTGTATTTTATTTAACTATGCAAAATGTAAACACTAGATTTATATATGTAAAAAATACTAAATACAAATAGCAAGTAAAAATAATTTTTAAGATCTTGCTTTACAGTCCAAAACTACTAAATAGCCTTAAATTCTTCATCTCTAGACTCACATCTTTAAGTCTCACTTGTAAGGAAGACTGTCTTTATAGGATTTAGGTCATGTGTCCAACCCTTCTACATAAATCAGTTTCTCAAGACATACTTGGCCACTATAGTTAGCCCAGGTGGAATCCAAGTATTGAAGCTGCTGTGTTCAATATCACAACGTAAAATAGTGATCTCTGATATTGTTGCATATACTTATAACAGCTCTAAATTTTGTATTTTTCCATTTTACTAGGTAACCTCACAAAATCTGAGGGGAAAAAACTGGAAGGCAATGGTCCAAAATAATAATGACTCTCTATGAAATATAAAATTAGGGGTTTTATGTATACACACACAAACATGTATTGTTATTGTTAATGGAGAAAAAAAGCACCCTGTTGATAATAAGAGTACTTTCTAAAATGGGGGAAGAGAAAAGAAAAGAAATGACCATGCAAAAAGTTTTAAATAAGTTCCTCCTCTCTGACGAAAGTACTCCTAAGAGAGAGGGTGTTGAAATATGCTCAAACTACTGTTATTTTGTTTGCATTCACACCTGGTTCTCAACATTTATTGTGCTGTAAAGATTATCTAAGCTAACCATGTAAATGTCACCAATATTTCTTTGTTGACTTCCAGTTGGGCAGAGACAAGCCTGTGTTTCCATAGCCCTGTATGGGTTAACTGTAGATGTCCTACCTCGCCTCATGGAGGCACTCTGATCTCCTGTGCATGTTAAAAACTAGTACAACTCTCAACAGTTGACACTACAATAAGTGTATATCCTTTTCACTTAGGTTGTCTTTACCTGGATATCAGGCTGACTGCAACAGCCAGCTTCCTTTTCAGCATCTAAAAATAGCAATCTGTTTTCTCAAGGAGTCAGACACAGGAGAACACAAGAGGTAAGCAAGGACAGCTAAGAATACAAGGTGTTGGTTGGAAAAGAAGATTGCACTGTTTCTGTGAATTTCTAATAGTTTCAGATCTTTTATTTTAGTTTACATTGCCCTCACCACCAGTCCTCATTCCCAGATGTCTCTGCAAATTGTCAAAACTAGGTCCATGGGTAAGGACAAAGTTGTCTGCACCTACCCACACCTGAGTTACATCTGTCATGACCAGCATTGGGAGGTGATGAATGATATACCAATGGAAACAAGCAAGATAATGTATGAAATGTTTATTGTAAATAGAAATTCCTGATTCAACAGGTTCTGTATAGCACCCCAAGGAAAAGGAGAAGGTTGAGGTCTAGAGAGGAGGAGAATAAGAAGACAACAAAGTAGAAGAAAATAAGAAGTGGGAAGGGAATAAGGATGTCAATTCTGGCAAATCTCTGAGAAATACACAGCAAATAGCTTCAGCAAAAATCGAGCACACAGTAAAAAAAAATGGCTCTGTTCAATTACAGGAATTGATGTCTTCTTTCACAATGGGTCAGTCTTTCAGGAGGTTTGGGGAAGATTGTTCCTGGGTAGCTGGTCTACTCACAGATCTAATTCTTTTGTTCAGGTGGAGCCTGGAGTGCCTCAAGTAGTATGGTGTAATCCCATCAAACAACCAGAATTCAGGATATCCTGGGACTTTGAACCCTTCCAAGAACACTTGAGAGAGGCTGGATCAGAGAGTTCAGAGTCTGTACATTTCCTGGTGTGTGCCATTTTCTTAGACTGCTGCATCTATTAACTCCTTTTAAGTCAACACAAATGACATTTTTGAAGGCCTTGGTAATATAAGAATGACAAATAAAATAAATAATAAATCAATTACTTTTTCCAGCAGAGTCTGATTGACATGATACAAAAGTCACAAATTTGAATATTTCTTTTTTTTTTGAGTTGGAGTCTCACTCTGTCACCCAGACTGGAGTGCAGTGGCCGCTCCCGGCCACCGCAGCCTTGACCTGCTGGGCTCCGGCGATCCTTCCGCCTCAGCCTTCCAAGTAGCTGGAACTACAGGCGTGCGCTACCAAGCCCGGCTAATTTTTGATTTATTGTAGAGATGAGGACTCTCCAAGTTGCCCAGGCGGGTTTCGAACCCGCGGGCTCAGGCAATCCACTCACCTCAGCCTCCCAAAGCACAGGATTACAGGCTGAGCCACCGAGCCCAGCTTGAACATTTCTTAACCTAAGATGAACTATCCCTGAAATGTCTTCGAGATATGTAGAATGAGTCCTTTCAGCAATAGAGAATAACAGTGTTTTACTTACATACCTATTCTCCATCATGAACCAGCTGTTACAAGGAATGAAGGCAGGCCAAACTAGCTAAATGCATTTTTTTGTTTTATTTCATTTATTTTATAGAATGGATATTAGGACTCAGAGTGAAATGGCTATTTTCCATTAGCCTCACTTGCAAGGTGCTGAATCTGATCCTTGGGAAACGGGGCTGGGACAGAGAAACAAGCAAGATTCAGGGATATACCCTCAGCAGTGCCTGACGAATGATATGACATGAGTAAATTATACCACATACAGGTAGAAGAAGAAAAAAGGCTGTGTATTTAAGAAGCCTGGACCAGTGCTTGACACAGTAAGGATTCAGTAAATGATAAGTGTATCTATAATGATGTTATTACTACAAAGTAAATTTTTGGGGGTTGGTAGTGCACAATGGGTCATCATCAGTATCATAAAAAGTTAGTACATGATAAAGAAAGAGTTGTGCCACCTGCCCACGTTAGTCTAAATACTTAGAAAAGTCAAGGTATCCAATCCCTCATTCATGTAATATACAAATAAGCCTGGTCGGGAGGATGGCTTGTGGTCATGGATTCTCTTGAGACACTCTTGCATTTACAGTTTACTGTGGAATTGGCACCCCTCATGTTGTTTCCATGTATTTGGAGAAAAACAAAAATGAACAGGAGTCATTCAATCAAGAATCTTTACAAGATTTCCCAGCCTCCCATAGAGGTAGTTACTATAGGACTGCATCTTACAAGAACTCCAAGTTAATTAACCAGTTGCCAGAACAATATCATGGTGAGCATGTCCTGGTGAAGAATCATTAACTTAGGATGATCTCACCTCAACCAGAGTCATGTGAAAAGAAAGCCCAATTCATCCAGATTAAAAAAAAAATGTTCTCTCTTCCTCTCTCTTCTCTCTTATTGCAGACATAATCATTCCTGCTAAAAAACAAACAAGCAAAAACTAAATGAAAATCCACCCCACTAGTTCTCTGGTTCTCTGAATTCCATCCACTATCACTTGTTCAAGATCTTACCTCATGAAACTATTGCCTTTATTGTCCAGTATCATCAATATTATCCTATTACAGCATTGTCAGCATATAATAAATATTATCTAACATTTCCAATTTGTGTTAGGGATGAAAAGGAGAGGAAACAAGAGAAGGAGAAAGAGAAGGAGACAAAACCTCTCCTTTCATCCCATAACTTAATGCAGTTGCTGTATATTTTGCTCCATTTCAAAGCAATATTTTGCTAAAGTGCTCCTCCTTTTTCTCCTTTCAAATTTGTATAATATGACTTATACGAAAGAGTGGTTAATACACAAAAGTATAGTCTGCAGCATAATTTGCAATTATAACCTGAACACCTAAATTACCACCCAGATAAAGAAACTGAATGTTGCCAAATCCCTAAAGGTGCTTTTTACATCTGTCACAATCATCATTTACCCAACCATCGTCACCAACTTTCACTATTCTTTTCTAGGATCTTATTGCATTCGTAGACCTCTCCATGTAATATCATTTAGTTTGGACTGCTTTCAGAGTTTATATAAATTGAATCAAATTATAGGCATTATTTTTGTCTTATTGCTTTGTTTAAAAATAGATATAATATTAATCTAGTTTTTTATGTTAGTGATAAGCTTTCTCTGTCCATATCCATATCTACATATTAATATATGTATAGAAATACACATAGCTATAGTATAAACTATATATATACATGACTGTGGTATAAACACACCACAGTTGATTTGTCCATTATGTTATTACTTAATATGTGGTTTGAGATTTATATTTTATGAAAACTTATGAATATTTTTGAACATATATAT
Organism: Carlito syrichta; assembly: GCF_000164805.1. Classification (NCBI taxonomy): domain Eukaryota; kingdom Metazoa; phylum Chordata; class Mammalia; order Primates; family Tarsiidae; genus Carlito; species Carlito syrichta. Next base: position 281,589 of record NW_007249661.1, on the reverse strand, counting down.
ATTTATGCACAGCTTAATGAGATCTCATATAATATACACAGAATTGAAATTGCTGAATCATAGGGAATATGCCTTTCAGTATTTCTAGATCATGTTCACAACATTTCAAAGTTGCTATAGCAATTTACATTGAGAAGAATATGATTGTGCTCTAAATATTTTGTAAATCTCAGAATCTTAGATATTTTTATATTTTGCTAATCTAGTAGCTGCAAAATGGCATGTCATTGATACTTCCCTTCTCATTTTTTCACTACAAATAAAGTCAAAGACATTTTTCATATGCCAGTGTTTTCTTTTGATATGCCTGTTCAATGTTTTCTAAAAACATATTGTTCTTTTCTTTTTGATTTGTAGTAGGTTTTATATATTCTGCACGCAAGAAAGGTTGGTAAATGTCATCTTCAATTTAGTGACTTGCCTTTTTTTCCATGATGCTTACAATGAAAATAAGTAATTTTAGTATAGTCAACTTTAGCAGTCTTTTTATGTTTTGTTTTGTGGATTTTTTTTTAGTCAGAGTCTCGCTCTGTAACCCAGGTTGGAGAGTAGTGGCATGCTCACAATCACTGCAGCCTTGACCTGCTGGGCTCAGATGATACTTCCGTCTCAGCCTTACAAGTAGCTGTAACTACAGGCACGCACCACCATGTCTAGCTAATTTTTCTTCATTTATTGTAGAGATGAGGTCTTGCCAAGTTGCCCAAGCTGGTCTCGAACCCATGGCTCAAGCAATCCTCTCACCTCGGCCCCCCAAAATGCTGAGATTATAGGCATGAGCCACTGTGAGCTGGCCTGGCAGTCTTGTATTTTATTTGCCTCCCATCACATTTCCAGTTCATTAAAATATACTTCTACAATTTACATAACAATTTTAAGATTATAAGTTTTTACATGGATTCCATTTAGAACTATCAGGTTTTACTTATTCATTCACTCATTCTTTTAAGAAGCACTAAGTGAACACTCTGTTCCAGGAGACACTCCACTATGAGTGGAGGAACTATCACCAAAAATACCTCTTGTCGGCCAGACTCCGTGGCTCAGTCTGTAATCCAAGCACTTTGGGAGGCTGAGTCCAGTGGATTGCCTGAGACCGCGGGTTTGAGACCAGTCTGGGAAACTTGGCGGGACCTCATCTCTACAATAAAACAAAAATTAGCCGGATGTGGTAATACACCCCTGTAGTTCCTGCTTCTTAGAAGGCTGAGGTGAGAAGATTGCCAAAGTCCACCAGGTAGACGCTGGGGTGGCCAGGAGCATGCCACTGCACTCCAGCCTGGGTGACAGAGTGAGACTCTGACGAAAAGAAAAACAAAACTCTTGTCACCAAAAAGTCAATAAAGTAACAGTAAGGTATCCTTTTATCAAGTAGGTAGAGCATGCTCCCTGGTGGTTTCTGCTTGATGAATCCCTAAACCTTTTTACAGTTTTGGGGTTCTGCTTAGCTCTAATCAAAATTTAAAAAGCAGTTTTCTTCCCTGAACTATATGTCAACTGTCTTCTCTCTAATCTTTCCATCATCACTTTTGCCCTATTTTTCAGCTATCCTTTATTTTAGTCCCCATAGTTCTTTTTTTAGATTAGAAAATATAGGTGATTTAATAAGTCAATTAGAAAGAGACGGAGAGAGAGAGAGAGAGAGAAAGAGGAGATTCACCTCCCCAAGGTGGGGGGGAGGGCAAAGCCAAGAAACATGGCGACACTGAAGTCTAGTAAGGCAATGGCTGGTTCATTTATTTTATGAACAAAAGTAGTATTAGGAAAGTATTACTGAGCACTGATAAAACATACTTAGTAAATATGAGTTCACGCCAGCAAATTAAAAAATTTTTAAATTACTTTAAAGATCATAAAATGTTCTTTACTTCTCTTTTCTTCCCTTTTCAATTTACTTTAGTAGAAACTTAAAACAAGAGGAAGCTGAAACCCTGAACAGACCAGTAACAAGTCAGGAAGTGAATCAGTAATTTAAAAAGACCTACTCACCAAAACAAACAAAAAAGTCCTGAACCAGATAGATTCACAACTGAATTCATATGTAAAAGGAAGGACTGATACCAAATCTATAAAAACTATACCAAAAAATGAAAAAAGAGGTATTCCTGCCTAACCCATGAGACAAAACCCTTATCATCCTGATACCAAAATCTGTCAAAGACACAACAAAGAAAGAAAACCACAGGCTGATATCCCTGATGAATATAGATACAAAAATCCTCAACAAAATATTCGCAAACTACATACAACAACACATCAAAAAGATCATACAACATGATCAAGAGGGTTTCTTCTTGGGATGCAAGGTTGGTTCAACATAGGCAAATCAATAAATGTGGTCTACCACATAAACAGAATTAAAACAAAAACCACATGATCACCTAAATCAATGTAGAAAAAAATTTGATAAATTCAACTTCCCTTCATAACAAAAATAAAACTATCTAGGCATTAAAGGAACATTCTCAAAATAATAAGGGCCATGTACAACAAACAGCAAACATCATGCTGGATGGATAAAAGTTAGAAACATTTCTCCTACACAACCCCCTTGGGTCCCCTCCCACTGTGGGAGATTTTCTGTCCTCTCAATAAATTCTGCTTTCTCACAAAAAAAAAGAAAAAAAGAAAAAAAGAAACATTCCTCCTAAGAACTGGGGAGAAAAAAAGATATTCACTCTCACCATTCCTACTAAACATAGTACTAGAAATCCAAGTAAGAGCAATCAGGAAAGAAAAAAGAAAAATAAAAGTCATTCAAACAGAAAAAGAGAAAGTCCAATCGTCTCTCTCCACAGATGGCATGATTCTATACATAGAAACACTAAAGATTCCAAAGATTCCTAGATCTGATAAGTGACTTTATTAAAGTCTCAGGATACAAAGTCAGCATACAAAATCAGTAATATTTCTATACATCAACAATGTACATGCTGAGAACCAAATCAACATAATTTCATTTATAATAACCATATCAAAAAAATAAAATAAAATTCCTGGGAATACATCTAGCCAAGAAGGTGAAAAGACCTCTACAATGAGAATTACAAAACACTTCTGAAAGGGATCAAAAATGACACATAAAGAATGGAAAAATAGTCCATGCTCATGGATTGGAAGAATCAATAGTTTTAAAATGTCCACATTACCTAAAGCAATCTACAGATTCAACCCAGTCCCTATCAAATTACCAGTGTCATTTTTCACAGAATTCAAAAAACGTATTAAATATATATGGAAACAAAAAAGAGCCTGAATAGTCAAACCAATCTTAAGCAAAGAGAACAAAGTCAGAGGCCTCACATTACCACACTTCAAACTTTACTATATAGCTACAGTATCCAAAGCAGCTACAAAACTAAATACATAGATCAATGTAAGAGAATTCATAACTCAGAAATAAAGCCACTCACCTGCAACCAACTGATCCTTGACAAAGTTAAAAAAAATAAACACTGGGGAAAGAACACCTTATTCAATAAAAGGTGTTAGGAAAACTGGCTAACCATATGAAGAAGAATGATGCTGGACCCCTACTTATCACCATACACAAAAATTAAGACCTAAAAAATCTAGAAAAAAAACAAAGGAAACACCCTCCTGGACATTTGCCTAGGCAATGAATTCATGACCAAGTCCTCAAAAGCAAAAGCAGTAAATATTAGCATTGATAAGGGGACCTTAAAGTTAAAACTTTCTGCATAGCAAAAGAAACCATCAACAGAGTAAAGTGACAACCCACAGAATGAAAGAAAATATATGAAAACTATGCATCCAACAAAGGATTAATCTATAAAGAACGTACATGAATCAATGGAGAAAAAAAACAAATAACCTATCAAAAGTATGCAAAGGACATAAACAGACCCTTCTCAAAGGAAATAAGAGTTAACTACTGGGTAGACAAGGATATAAACATAAGAACAACAAACACTAGAAATTGTTGCAATATGTCTATGCAACAAATCTGTGCATGTAAACATGAAGTTAAGATGTAACAAAAAAGAAAATCATTTTTAGAAAATTCCTGCCTGTATTAATAGTAGTCAGTAATTCAACATATTAATATAGAAAACCATAAAAGATTTTATATGAAGACAGTGATACTATTAAAAAGTATTGGGATTGTGAAAATGTCGATGCTAATGAACATCTTTGTGATTTCTTTTTTTTTTTTTTTTTTGAGTTGAAGTCTCACTCTGTGCCCAGACTGGAGTGCAGTGGCCGCTCCTGGCCACCGCAGCCTCGACCTGCTGGGCTCCGGCGATCCTTCCGCCTCAGCCTTCCAAGTAACTGGAACTACAGGTGTGCGCTACCACGCCCAGCTAATTTTTTTATTTTTATTGTAGAGATGAGGTCTCCTGC
>NW_007249661.1:265196-277182 GCF_000164805.1 Carlito syrichta | reverse complement strand
GGTCTCGCCAAGTTGCCCAGGCAGGTCTCGAACCCGCGGGCTCAGGCAATCCACTCACCTCGGCCTCCCAAAGCGCGGGATTACAGGCTGAGCCACAAAGCCCGGCTATCTTTGTGATTTCATGATGATGAATCCCTCAAGCTTGAATAGTATTGAATGAACACTTGTTATTTGCCCTCCAAAAATCTGCTGCCTCATTCGGGTTTGGAAAATCAGGCAGAGACCTACATGGATACCATTAAAAGTAGAGTGGCTCCTTGTTTGGAGAACAGAGTGACAACTCCAGCCCAGTATTCTGCAGAAAACTCAGAGGCTGTGCAGACGCCCTCTGACTACTACAACGTACAGATCTCCAGTGGCTGAGATTTCCCAAAGGCATGCTCCAAGAACAGCTATAAAGACATGCAGTTTGTTCACAATAGCAAAAACATGGAACCAACCGTGCTGCCCATCAAAAAAGGACTGGATAAAAAAATGTGGTACATATACACAATGGAAATATTATGCAGCCATAATGAAGGACAAAATTATGAACTTCACAGCAACTTGGATGGACTTAGAGTCTATAATACTGAGTGATCTACTACAGAAACAGAGAACTGAGTATCACATGTTCTCACTCATAAGCGTAATTTGAGCAATTATAGTAATACTACAAGAAAAGGATTGGCAGTGGCTGGAACTGCTGAGGGGGAGGCGTATTGGCAGTAGCAGAAACTGCTGGGGGGAGGGAGGGGGAGGTTGGATTGGCAGTAGTGAGAGTCTGCCAGGGGAGAGGGGGGCATGCCTCATCAGCAAGGGTACCTGCATAATGAACATCTGTATGCCTACCCCTGAATTGTACCCCACATCTTTAAAATTAAAAAAAAAAATTTAAAGAATAAACACACAAGTTTTTATTACAAAAAAAGAAAAAGACATGTAGTGTGTGAGAGGGAAGCCACTGCAGTCATTGTGGAAACTTCCTTCAAATAAGAATAGCAGGAGTTCCAAAAGAAACTCTTGGTACTGTATTTAGCATTTAAACTTCCTGATTCCTACCCTTCTAAAATAATGCTTAGCATCCACTTTTTTTTTTTTTGCCATCTTACAGTGGAAAGAGCCTGAATTCTGATGAGTGAGATGGCTCTTGTTGTCTGTATTTTACTTTATTTATAAAAAATGACTCTTGATCTGGAAATATGTCTTATCACAGAAAGGAAAACAAAGACACAAGAAATCCTTATTCAAATAATTCATGAAGGGTTCCATCTCTATGAAAGTACAATTAATCATCACATGGTGGGCTGTATTTTCTGTGTATAAATTTTTATCCATAGCAACTCAGGTTCTCAGAGGACAATTCAGTCACAATTTAACTTCTTTCTTTTTTTTTTTTTTTTTTTAGAAAGTAGGATTTATTGAGAGGACAGAAAAACTCCCAGAGTGGGAGGGGGCCTGAGGAGGTCGTCCAATTTAACTTTTTATTGCTCTTTGTTGATTGTAATACTATTGTTAATCATACAACAGCTGACAGAATCATGGCATTCATGTAGTGAACACCATAGTTTTATAGTGATGAACTTCACCTCAAAGCGTTAAGAAAATTTCCACCGATCACTTGGAAAATTGATCAGAACTAAGACTGAAACAAGTCTCTGACTCTTGCCTCATTCCATGGACTCCTCCATTCTGATGCCATCAGATTGCTTCTTCCAAGAGGATCACAGTTGGACTATCCTTTCAAATAGACTTTACATTTTTACTATCTAACAGATAATACAAGCTGAGAAAGTTTATTACCACTAGACTTACCCCACAATAAATGTTAAAGGGAGTCCTACAAGTTGAATTGGAAGGAAAGCAAATCATATCACTACAAAAAATGCAATACCCTGAAAGGCAATAGGGAGAAAATGAGTGGCAGAAACAACAAGATATACAGGAAACAATTAATAAAATGACAATAAGTCTTTTCATATCAGTCAATATTACTTTTTAATGTATTTTTTAATTTATTGTTTTGAGTCAGGGTCTCACTTTGTCGCCCAGGCTAGAGTGCAGTGGCACAATCATGGCTCACCACAGGCTCAAACTCCTGGGCCCAAGCAATCCTCCCACCACAGACTCCTGAATAGCTGGGACAACAGATGTGCACCATCATGCCCAGCTAATTTAACTTTCTTTCTTTTTTTTTTTTTTTTTTTTTGTAGAGACAAAGTCTTGCTGTGTTGCCTGAATTGGTCTCAAACTGCTGGGCTCAAACAATTCTCCCACCTTGGCCCGCCAAAGTGTTGGAATTACAGGCATGCATCATCACACCTGGCCTCTCCTTTGAGACAGGATTTCACTCTGTCACATAGGTTGGAGTGCAGTGGCACAATCACAGCTCACCACAGACTCGAACTCCTGCACTCAAATGATCCTCCTGCCTCCATTAATATTTTAAATGTAAATGGACTAAAATTCCCAGTCCAAAGACATGCATTAGCTGAATGGATTGAAAATGGACCCAATTACAGTTGACGTTTAAACAACACAGAGGTTTGGGATGTCAATCCCACAATGTCAAAAATCTACATAAAACTTTTGGCTTTCCAAAAACTTAACTACTAATGGCCTACTGTTGACTGAGAACCTTACCAATAACATAAACAGCTGATTCACATAGTGTTAATGTTATGTGTATGATATACTATATTCTCATAATAAAATAAGATAGACAAAAAATGTATTAAGAAAATCGTAAGGGAGAGAAAATATAAGGAGGGGACCCAATGAAACAGAATTATCCTTTGGAGGGGAGTCCCCTTGTAGTACAGGCTTCTCTTACTAGAAAACCATCTGCATCTGTGTACCAGCTAGTGTTGTGAAAGACTGCGTTGCAGAAGAAACATCCAAAGTTGTGGAAAACAGGTAACTTGTTCTTTCACCAAGACAATGCACCTGCCCACACTGCGCTGAGTGTTCGGTATTTTTGACCAATACCAGCATGAACCCCGTGCCCCATCCTCCCTATTTACCCAATCTCACTCCGAGCAACTTTTCCTCCCCCAAGATGAAAAAAGTCCTCAAAGGAAAAAAATTTGTCTATGTGGAAGAGGTGAAACAAAAAACACCAGAAGCACTAAAAGGCATCAAAATTGACAACAGGTGTATTACATCAGAGAGTACTTTGATGGTAACCGGAGTTTAAGCATGAAAGAATAAATACAACACACAATTTTATAAGTAGATTCCAGATTTTGGGGTTCCTCCCTCATATATTTACAATACTCTCCTGTATTTATCAATGCCATAATTTTCTGTCCTCTGTTTACAAGACGAATAGTCTATCTGAATTAGTAGGTAGCTGAAACTTCAAACCTCAATTGACTGCACGTATCAAGCAATTCTTCTTTGTCTTATAATGTCATGACTTTTCTCTGCTTCTGGGGATCTCTTCCAGCATCCCTAGCAGCACTATGGATGGGCCCACAGTGTTATTCAAAGTTTATTGCATTGCACTACACACAATGAAAAATTCACAAAAACAGTGAATGATAACTTTTTATTGCAACATGTAACTTACTGGAGAAACAAATTACTCATGCAGTGATGACTAGCATCACAAGGTATTTAAAGCAGATACAACACTTGCGCTCACCACAATAGTAAAAGTGGTTATTAAATTATTACATTAGTACCATCTATATTCAGTAAATTTTATGTAGTTATGATTTAATGCAGCATCTTTACATTTTACACTTCTCCTGACTGAGAGTGGTGCCATATATGGTCTGTAAGTGTAAATTTTGATGAATTTTAACTTTTTATAATAAATTTGTGTATGTTTATGGTAACAAATGATAACATAGTCTAGTCACTACATGCATTTTATGCATTTATGATAAGCCTAATTTTTCTTAATTTTTGTATATTTTTAGAAAATGCAGTTTATCTGCAAGTTGTTTTAAATTATCACAAACTTCAAAAGGCTTTTCAATACAGTTAGTGAAAAAGTCCACATATAAATGGATCTGTGCAGTTCAAGTCCATGTTGTTCAAGAATAAACTGTATCTGCTGACTGTGGAAAGCTCACTTTATATCTGAGGGAACACATAAGTTAAAAGTGAAAGGATGGAAAAGCATATACCATTTAATGAGCAACCAAAAGAGAACAAAGGTGGCTCTATTAATATGAGAATAGACTTTAAGTAAAAACTGTTACCTAAGACAAGGGACATTACAACATGATGAAATGGCCAATTCACAAAGATACAACAACTGAAAATATATAATCACCAAATATCAGAACTCCTAAATATATGCAACAAGCAATAACAGAATTGAAGGAAGAAATTAATCTGCGATAATTGTAGAAGACTGATATAGTTTGGATGTCTGTTGTCTCTTCCAAAACTCATGTTGAAATGTGATCCCAACGTTGGAGGCAGAGCCCAGTGGGAGGGGATTGGGTCATGGAGGTAAATCCTTCATGAATGGCTTGGTGCCATTATCGTGGTAATGAGTGAGTTCTCACTCTATGAGTTCACATAAAAACTGGTTATTTAAAAGAACCTGCACCACCTCCTCCTCTCTTGCTTCTGCTATAGCCATGTGGCATGCCTGTTACTTCTCCACATTCTGCCATGATTTTAAGCTTCCTGAGGCCTCACTAGCAGACCAACAGATGCTGGCTCCATGCAACTGTGAGCCGAAATAAAATTCTTTCCTTTATAAAGTATCCAGTGTCAGGTGTATCTTTATGGCAACACAAAACAGACTAATACAGAGTCTTTAATATCTTGCTTCTAATAATGAACAGAATAACCAGACAGAAAATCAGAAGAAAAGATTTGAACAACTCTATAGACCAATTGATCCTAACAAATATGTACAAAATACTCCATTCAGTAAAAGCAGAATGTGTATTTTCCTCAAGTGCATGGAGAACATTCTCCAAGATAGATTATATATGATAGGACAGAAAAGAACTCTTACTGTGTTTTAAAATATTGAAATCACAAAGCTGTACTTTTTACAACAATGAAATGAAACCAGGAATCAATAGCAGAAGGAAAACAAAAATTTACAAGTAGGTAAAAATTACCAGGCTTTTAAACAACAAACGATCAAAGAACTAATCAAAGGAGAATTGTAAAAAAACACCCTGAGGCTGATGAAAATAAAAACACAACATGCCAAAACTTACAAGATGCAGTGAAAGCAGTGACTCCAGGGAAATGCATACATGTAAATGCTTCAATTATTTAAAAAAATTTTTTTAAATCAACTACTTACCTTTACACTACTAAAAAACAAAAAGAAAACATATATAATACATATTAGAGCATAGATAAATGAGATAGAGACTAGGAAAAAAAATGAAGAGAATCAACAAAACCAAGAGTTATCTCTTTGAAAATACCCACAAAATTGGCAAACACATACCCAGATTAACTTTTTCTTAAAGGGAAGACAATTTAATTAAAATTAGAAATGGAAGAGAGAACTTCACAACCAATTTTATAGAAGTAAAAATTATTATAAAATAATACTATGAACAAACTGGATAACCTGGACAAATCAGATAAATACTTAAAAACACAAAACACTAAAACTAAATTGTGAAATAGTTAAAAATCAGAGCAGACATATTACTAGTAAAGAAATTGAAACAGTAATCAAAATTCTCCCAGGAAAGAAAAGCTCATGACCAGATGGTATCACTGGTGAGTTCAACAAAACATTTTTTTAAAAGAATTAAAATAAATATTCCTCAAACTATTCCAACATGGGGGATGGGGAAAACAATTCTAAACTCATTCTATGAGACCACCATTACTCTAATAGCAAAACCAGACAAAGACACCATAGAAAATAAAACTATAGACCAATATCTATGATAAATATTGATGTCAAAAATTTCAGCAAAATACTAGCAAACAATTCAACAACACATGAAAAAGGTGATATACCATGACCAAGTAGGTTTTGTTCCTGGACTGCAAGGATAGTTCAAACATATGAAAGTCAGTCAATGTAATACACTATATTAACCGATTGGGGAAAAAAAAATGATTGTCTCAATTGATGCAAAAAAAAAAAAAAAAAGGAATTTAAGAAAATCCAACACTCTTTCTTGATTAAAAAAAAAAACTAAAAAACTAGGAATACAGGGAAACCACATCAACATAACAAGGACTATATTAGAGAGACCCAGAGCTAGCATCATACTCAATGGTGAAAAACTGAAAGGTTTTTCCTCTAAGATCAATAATAAGATAAGAATACCCACTTTGGCCATTTATGTAAGCATAATACTGAAAGTCCTAGCCACAAAAATTGAGCAAAAACAAGTAATAATAAGTATCAAAATTGAAAATGAAGATGTAAAATTATCTCTGCAGACAACATTATATGTAGAAGGTTCTAAAGATTTCACAAAACAACTGTTAGAACTCATAAACAAATTCAGCAAAGTTACAGGATACTAAGTAAACATACAAAAATCAGCTGCATTTCTATATACTAACAATTAGCAATTTGTAAAAGATATTAGGAAAACAGATCATTTACAATAGCACCGAAACAACAAAGTGCTTAGTAATAAACTTAACCAAGGATTCGTAAGACTTCTATACTCAAAACTACAAAATATAGCTGGAAGAAATTAAAGAGGACAAAAAGAAATGGAAAGGCAATCATATTGCAATGTCTTAAAATGAATTAAAAGACTAAATATTTTTAAGATGTCAATTCTACTCAAAATGGCCTGCATATTTAATGCAATTCCTATTAAAATTGCAATGACTTTTTTTTTGCAGAAATAAACACAATTAAACAACAAAAGTCAACAAACAATATCTTAAAATTAAAATTGAATCTTAAGAGACCCTTAGTAGGCAAAACAACCTTGAAAAAAAAAAAGAACAAATATGGAACTCTCATACTTCCTGGTTTCAAAACTTATTACAATGCTACCATCATCAAAACAGAGTGGTACTGACATAAGAAGACATATAGAAAAATGGAATAGAATAAAGAGCCCAGATATAACCCAGGCTTATATCATCAAATTATTTTCAACAAGACAGCAAGGACCATTCAATGGGGAAAGGACAGCTTTTTCAACAAATAGCATTGGGAAAACTGGATATTCCCTGCAAAAGTATTAATAAAGTTAGACCTTCACCTTAGATCATATATAAAAGCTAACTCAAAATGAATCAAAGACTTAAATGTAAGATCTTAAACTATACAACTCCTAGAAAAAAACATAGGGGAAATGCTTCATGACATTGAATTTGGCAATGATATCTTTGATATGACACCAAAAGCAAAAGCATCAAAGAAAAAAGAGATACAATAGAGCACATCAAAAATTTTAAAATACAATCAACAAAGTGAAATGCAAGCCTCAGAATGGGAGAAAACATTTTCAAATCATTTTTCTGATAAGGGTTAATATCCAGAATATATAAAGAACTATAACTCAACAACAACCCAAACCAAATGAATTTAAAAACGTGAGCAAAAAACATTAATAGACATCTCTCCAAAGTTGACCAACAAGGATATAAAAAGATGCTTGACATCACTAATTATTAAGAAAATAGAAATCAAAACCATAACGTGATATCGCCTCACACAAATTAATATGTCTACTATCAAAAAAACAGAAAATAGTGTTGGTAAACAAAGAAAATTTAGAACACATGCACTATTTGTATGAATGTAAATTGGTGCAGATGCTGTGAAAAGCAGTACGAAAATGCTTCGCAAATCTTTTAAAAAAAGAATTACTATATGACCCAGAAAAGCCATTTTGGGGTTTATAGTCAAAAAGTATAAAAAACAGAATCCCAAAGATATATTTGCTCACTCATGTTCATAGCAGCATTATTCAATGTAGCCAAGATGTGGAAGTAATCCAAATGTCTATCATGATAAATAGATAAACAAAATGTGGTATATAGTTGCAATGGAGTATTGTTATTCAGACTACAAAAGGAAGGAAATTCTGATACAAGGGGGGCCCAAAATAGAGTAATCATCTTTTGGAGGGTAGGCCCCTTGTAATAAACGCTTACCTTGCTAGGTAAATGTTCCAGGAATCTATCAGCATCAGTGTACCAGCTAACATTGTTATGAGAGTTTGCATTGCAGAAGAAACATCCTAGTTGTGGCAAACATGTGACTGTTTCTTCCATCACGACAATGCACCGTGCTGAATGTTCAGCAGTTTTTGACCAAAAACTGTACGGCCCCGTCCTCCACCCTTCCTATTTGCTCCATCTCACCCTGAGCAACTTTTTTTTTGTTTCCCCAAATGAAAAAAGTCCTCAAAGGGAAACGTTTTGCCAATGTGGAAGGGGTGAAACAAAAAAAGACAGAAGCACTAAAAGGCATCCAAATTGGTGGATGCAAAAACTGTTTTGAGCAGTGGCAAAAGTATCTCAATAGGTTTATTGCATCAAACAGAGAGTATTTTGAAGGTGACTGAAATTTAAACATGTAAGAATAAATACACAATTTTTTATAAACAAGTTCCGGGTTTTTGGGGGTCCCCCCTCATATGCCATCGTATGAATGAATTTTAAGAACATTAGGCTAAAGTCAGTCACAAAAAGACAATGTATGACTTTACTTATATGGGTTATCCAGTTGAATTCAGAAGTAGAATGTATAATAGTGGTTTCCAGAAACTGGCAAAAAAGAGAAATCAAGAGTTTTTAATAGGTGTGGTTTCAGTTTGCAATATGAAAGAGTTTTGGAAATTGGTTGCATAACCATGTGAATATACTGGTTACTACTAAATTGTATACTTAAAAATGATTAAGATGGCGAATTTTATACACATTTTTCACCACAATTAAAAATAAATGTGCTTTGAAGTCTATAGTCCATAAAAGATGGCAGAAGAAAATGTTCTTTCCTGGTCTGACTCATTCCCTACTCCATCTCTTCCTTCAATCAGGGGTTTCCAGACAGCGTAAGCCTCACACCTCAAAGACCTTACTTACAGTGGCAGTGTGTTAAAAAGAATTCTAGGCAAACATACAGAAAGTAAAAAATAAGCAGGAGCTTGGCTGGGAGATGCTTTTGAGGAACAGGAGGAAAATAGAGGAGCTGTCTATATGGACTGATAGCTACTTACATTTTGGGTTTTTATTTCTGCTGTAGAAGCCTGGTTCCTCTGAGGACCTTGCATTAGAAGGGTGTTCATCAAAAAAGTGCTTCTTACAAGACTAGAAAGGCCAGTTCTAGCAACTGCTGAAAGAAAACCTACAGTCCCTAAAAAAGAGTCTGCTGGTACCTGCAGGGGATATAGCTGTGCTCAGGGGCGAACACACAGTTTACCGCATGTAGTTTATACATGCTAGAGCAAATGGTGTGTTGTTCCAGAGGTGCAAAACAGACAGCATGCTTCTGGTGTGTCCAGTTACGCACAGCAAGAAGAGAGTCTTCCCATCTTTCCCACCCTCAGATTTATCAACAAAGAAAGAGCAAAACAAACACAAATGCACAAAGATCAGCCTAGGTAGCACCACGTGTGCACGAATATGTTGGGAATAGGAATCAAATACTTCCCATTGTCCCCAAGAAGAGTGGCAGAAGAACCCGAATAGAAGGTGGCATTAACAAGCAAAGAGAGAACAGTGTGGCGATTTCTAAAAGAACTAGACATTGGCCTTCCATATGACCCAGCAATTCCCCTGCTGGGAAAATACTGGGAGGAACTCAAATCATTCTACAAAAAAGAAAACTGTACACGCATGTTTATTGCAGACTATTCACTATAGCAAAAACATGGAACAAACTGTGCTGTCCGTCAAAAATGGGCTGGATTTTAAAAAAGAGGTACATATACTTGATGGAATATTAAGCAGCCATAAAGAAGGACAAACATATGGACTTTGCAGTAACTTGGATGGATTTAGAGTCGATCATACTCAGTGATCTATCACAGAATCAAAGAAAAGAGTACCACATGTTCTCACTCATAAGCAGACCTTGAACATTTGCCATAATACTATTAGACGAATTGGTGTAGCAGGATACTGTCAGGGTGGGGAGGCAGAGGCACAACATAAGGTATCCGCTTTCAAACCAGGCAAAGTGGGGACCAAAGGTAGGCCCAACCTTTACCGGTATGATGTTCAATTGTATACCTAATCCTGAGTTGTACCAAGCATCTTTAAAATAAAATATTTTTATTTTTATTTTTATTTATTTATTTTTTTTCATTAATCAGTATTTTTTATTATGGTTTTGTGGGGTACAGTTAAGGGTTAGGTGTACAATGACGTTTCATTCAGGCACCCTGTAGATAAGAAGTGTTTTCCCATCCCATACTGCATTTGGGCTGATGCAGTAAAGCGAGGGGATGCTATATCTATAAAAAGCGTCAGCTAGGCGGAAGGAATGAGATCCACTGCACAGCATCAGATCACAATTAATAATAATGTATTGTATATCTCAGATTTGCTAATGGAATAGATTTTAAAGGTCTTCACAACAACAATAAAAAAAGCATGTCTGGTAATAATATTAATATTATTATATTAAAAGTATGTCTGGTAATAATATTAATATTATTATAATAATGTATTATTATAATATGTTCACAATGTATACATATAGCAAAACACATTATACTCTAGAAATATATACAATTATTGGCAATTAAAACTAAAAATGTTAATAAATGTGATTGGCTGTGTTGTATCATTTACGAAAAAAGCGCATATTCATTAGAAATTTTTTTTCTGAAATTGAATTCTATGTAATAGCTTGATTCAGATATGTCATTTTAGGAGTCTATTTCTACAGTGTTATAAAAGTGAATTTCTAACATCAAATGATTGGTACTTAGTTTTGAGCATAGTATTGTCAAAGAGCTAATTTCACACAAGCATATCGGTGAAAATGTACTTAATGATGTCTTTTCCGTCTCCTCAGAACATTCTGGGCTAGGGAAAATAGACAATGAACCAAAGACCATGAAGAGTTAGTGATGCAGCTCCTATCTATACCACTCAAAAGGCAGCAGATGTAGAAAAAGAGTAAATCATCAAACAATCTAGTTCTGTAGCCTTGAATTAAAGCATTGCATGGAATTGTACCGCACATCTCCAAAATAAAATAAATTTTAAAAATATATACATATACCTATAAACATTGTACTGTTTTTTCCAGAGTTACTGCTCATGCTAAAATTTTTATATGGTAAGTATTGTAATAAAAGAAAAAACTGAAAAAAATGTGTGTGGCATTTTTTCAGCTTTTTTTTTTTTTTACTTATTTATTCATTTTTATTTTTATTTTTTTTGAGTTGGAGTCTCACTCTGTCGCCCAGACTGGAGTGAGGTGGCCGCTCCCGGCCACCGCAGCCTCGACCTGCTGGGCTCCGGCGATCCTTCTGCCTCAGCCTCCCAAGTAGCCGGAATTACAGGTATGTACTACCACGCCCGGCTGATTTTTTTGATTTATTGTAGAGATGAAGTCTCACTGCCCAGGCGGGTCTCGAATCCATGGGCTCAGGCAATCCACTCACCTCAGCCTCCCAAAGGCGCGGGATTACAGGCTGAGCCACCGAGTCCAGCTAGGATTTTTTCTTTTATACCTACTTTGTTTAGGCAAATTATTATGTGTCTGGGAGTTGGTCTTCTCATTTGCTGTCTTGCAGGGGTTCTCTGAATCTCTTGTGTTTGAATTTTTGCATCACTGATAAGATGAGGGAAGTGTTCTTGAATGATTTTATGAAATGTTTGTTCCTGTGTGGCCTCTGTTTCTCTCTCTACCTCAGGAAGGCCAATTACTCTTAGTTTCGGTCTCTCGAAGTAATCATTCATTTCTTGAAGGTTTTGTTCAGTCTTTTTGAGCTTCTTTTCCATGTTTTTGACAGCTTAGTTCTGTGTTTTGGTCTTCAAGCTCTGAGATTCCTTCTTCTGCTTGGCTAATTCTGCTTTCCATGCTTATTAGTTTGTTATTATTTCCATCACAGTATTCTTTACTGCT
>NW_007249661.1:262035-265176 GCF_000164805.1 Carlito syrichta | reverse complement strand
CCCGCGGGCTCGGGCAATCCACTCACCTCAGCCTCCCAGAGGCGCGGGATTCCAGGCTGAGCCACCGATCCGGGCTTTTTTCAGCTTTTTATAATCTGTTGTCTGTTATATAATTTATTTTACTTCTAAATTTTTATTTTTGGATCTGTTTATTTAAAGAGACTCCGAAAAAAATATAAACTCCGGGTTCCAAATCTGCGTCTCTTAAAAAAAAAAAAAAGAAAGAAAACCTATGACTCAAAATAATAGTGATTATTTCTAAAATATTAAAATTAGGAGTGGTAGATACACACCTGAACATATATGTATTCTCATCATTAATCCAAAAACACTTATGCTGATAACAAGGGGGAAAGATTAATTAGAAAAGAGATGAGCTGTGGATAAAACCCTCTTTCCTGACAAAGCATCCCTCAGAAACAGGCTGCAGAAATCCTCAAGTCTCCGCCGTGTCCTCCACGGGGCACCTTCCAGCCCGCCGTTCTATACTGATTTGGGGGTCAAGGTCGCCGAAGCCAGTTGTGAGGGTGGGACGCGCCTGGGTGTCCCAAGCCGGGTGTGGCAGGACCGCGATGGGCGCCCTCGCTTCACCCACACGGTCAGGTCTCCAGCCTGGGTTCTAAAACGTAAAAACTCCCAACAGTTAAATCCCCGTGCTTTCGGTTTCGGTTCTCCTCATCCCGACCCATCAGAGAATGGCTGTAATATCCGGTCTGACTTTCAGCTTCTAATAAGGAAAGTCGATTTCCCACGAGCCAAACGCAGGAGGAGAGCCTAAAGGGTGAGCGAAGGCCGCTGAGAACGCGTCCCCTGGCTGCAGCGCCCGCGGTGAGTTCGCGCCCAAACCTGGTCTGCCCCTGCGTGTTGCCCTTAACTGATGGACCACAGCAAACCATTCCCCAGAGCCGAGGGGGCCGCGCGCGCGAGCGGCCGGCCGCGCGGCGCCCGCAGCGCGCTTGCTTTGCCCATGCAGGCTCAGCCCGGACCGGAGGCGGCTGCGAGGCGCCAGCGCGCGGTGTCCACCAGGATGCGCTGCCGCGGCGCCTGGCGCCTCCAGCTCCGGGCGGCCGCAGGGTGCGCGAGCGAGCCCTAGGTAGCGGGATACGGGAACGCCTCCTACGCTCACCTGCCGAAAGGGGAACTGAGGTCCTTTCTTGGAGCCAAGAACCAAGCCCGACCCCCTCACTGGGGCGCTGCTTTGTGTCCGCGTCCTCCTTCCTTTTTTTCTTTTTTTTTCTCACTTCCTCAGGCGTTTCCTGCTACTCCCTTTGTTGGAGAAAACGGAGAGAGAAAATGGTTATGATCTTACTATTTAAACCCTAAAATGTGAAGTATTGATGATTTTTATAGTAGTTACATTTACTATTCCTAAAATACTACAAAACTGCGTTATAGGGGATAAGCCAACCACACGCTTCCTGATCTGGAGTTCCTCACCTTCTAAAAATAACTGTATAGTCTAACTATATGGTTGGTTTGTTCTGCCCTGTTTGTAAAAGCGAGGTCCACACACAAATAATATCCTTCAGTACTTGTTAAAAAATGTGAGTTTGGGGGCATTTTTAGCCATCGCTCTGGATGACTCTAATGGACAATAACTTTTGGAAACCATTGAATTTCTATCTTCAATGAATAGAACTGTCTCGTTCTACTTGTTTATTTTGGAGTTAAAATCTTCTCAAATTGAATACCTCAGTCTTGCTTTGCTTTAATTTTTTAAAAAATCACTTTTTAAGCTCAGCTACTCTTCCCTAAAGCTTTCTGAAATATTAGCGCTAGCAAAAGAATTCCACAATTCCTTCTGCTTCTAACACGGCATTAAAAGTTTCATGTTTTACTTCTGTTCTCTGCTCACAACCACCTGTAGAAAAGAAGATAAATTGTATGAAAGAAGTCTGTTAAGAACCAAATTAATATTCTTTCCTGACCAAAAAAAATAATTTAGTTATTTTAGCATTTCTTGGCAAATTCCAGCTTATAGAACTTATTGACACAGAACTCATTGCTTCAATACTTCAAGGTCTCCTTGTAGAAATAGTTTATTAGCAGTGAAAAGTTAAAAATAATTTCTTGCAGGGCTTTTGTTATCAATCTGTGCAGTAATAAATTAAGCAAGATCTCAACCCAGGCAAAGTGGGGACCAAAGGGAGGCCCAGACTTTAACTGTACGATGAACACTTGTATACCTAATCCCCACATCTTTAAATAATTTTTTAAAAATGTGTTTCTCATAAGAAACAAATGGATAATATTTTCTGTTCTCACAAAATCTGGAGGCCAGATATAATGTTGAAAAGCTATAAAAGAGTGCATTCTTTATCCATAAATCATGCTTGGTTGCAGTTTGATTTTTCATTTAGCCTAAAAACATCTAAAAGAGATGTAAAAATTGAATATCAGCATTTAACCTGCCCCAGATGATATAAGACTGTAGGACACAGACTCACCTATAATGACAGAGGAGTGGTGAGCACTCCTCCCTCTTTTGAAACAGTTACTCTTGTCTAGAGAGTTTTCTCTTGTGGGCAGAGCCTTGTGGGGAACACCTTTGCTCATGATCTTTTGCCACTGGGTCCCTGAAGTGCCTAAATGTACAGAGTAACCCCGACATAGGCAGGGGCTAGATTACCGTGCAGGACATAAATGTTGCCTAACTTTGTCTCCGGGAAAATAAAGGGACAGGCAAAGCTGTTTGATGGTTTGGATCCCTTGGTGGCATGAAATTCCTCTCTAATTGAAATGAAAACTTCTGAAGAGAGTCTCTCGCCGCCGATGGAGTCTCTCCCCGATGTGAGACTCTGATCTGGATAAACCCTTCAACACCTCAGGATTAGCTCTGTAAACAGGAAATATCCTTTCTTTCCAAGTTAAATAGATAATACTGGGAGTCGATCTTTCACTAGGCACTCTAAAAGTCTTTCCTTTGCATGTGTTGAAAAAGAGCTGCAGCCGGGCTCGGTGGCTCAGCCTGTCATCCCGCGCCTTTGGGAGGCTGAGGTGAGTGGATGGCCTGAGCCCGCGGGTTCGAGACCCACCTGGGCAGCAAGACCTCATCTCTACAATAAAACAAAAAATCAGCCGGGCGTGGTAGCGCATGCCTGTAATTCCAGCTACTCGGAAGGCTGAGGCGGAAGGATCGCC
>NW_007249661.1:170856-262015 GCF_000164805.1 Carlito syrichta | reverse complement strand
CCACTGCACTCCAGTCTGGGCGACAGAGTGAGACTCCAACTCAAAAGAAAAAGAAAAAGAGCTGCATTCTTCCTTCTTTCTTTCTTCCTTCTTTCATCGTCAGTTTTCCATCTCATCCATGTCCTGCTCCCACATTCACTAACTCTCACATTAAAGTCGCTGATCACATCCATTTCTCAGCATTGTCCATATATAAATTCAAATCGCATTATTCCCTATCACCACGCCCTGAATTTTTTTTTTTTTTTTGAATCGGAGTCTCACTCTGTCGCCCAGACTGGAGTGGCGTGCAGTAGCATACTCATGGCCGCCGCAGCTTCCATCTGCTGGGCTCAGGCGATCCTCCCACCTCAGCCTTCCAAGCGGCTGGAACTACAAGGTGCCTGCCACCATGCCTAGCTAATTTCTTGATTTTTTTTTTTTTTTTTTGGTAGACACGAGGTCTTACCAGGTTGCCCAGGCAATCCTCTCGCCTCTACCTCCCAAAGTGCTGGGATTACAGACATGAGCCACTGTGCCCAACCCCCACACTCTAAATTTTTTATTCCCGCTTCTCTTTTCTATAGCACGTACCATCATCTAAAGCACATATGTGTCTTTGCTTATTTGTTTTATTATCTGTCTTTCCCCTCCCTACCTACTAGAATAGCGCTCCAGAAGGCAGGAATTTGTATCCATTTTGTTCATTGCTACATATTAAGCTCTTAGCCCAGTGCCCAGCACTGGTAATATTTGATATACATGTGATGATCTGAGTGAGACTCCATATTGATTTAGAACTCCTAGAAACTTTTCTGACTACTTTTCCATAATTTTCATGTCTCATTTGGCCTCTACTTGCCCACAACATCTTAGTGTCTAAGACCTCCATCATAAGTCTTTCGCTTTTCTGGTTCTATTCATTTTATACGTCCCCTGGAGGAAGTTGTTTTAGGTTTTATTTAAAGATCAATAAGATAATGTACATAATGGAATATATAAATTATAAGATAATGCATGTAGTGGGCATTGACACATTGGGATACATATTTTTCCCTTACAAATGTGCAAAACATGAGGAGTTGCTCTACATAGCCCACAAGAAGAAAGCTGGTATATATGTGATTTATGTAGCCATTAGATATGACTTTGGGATGTTGTATTAGACTGAGCAGCTCTTTTGGGGGTTTGCAGGTTACCATGGCATCTGAATCCACCATGCAGGCCCCCATTTGTCTTGTGGAAAACGAGAAGGAGCAGCTGGCAGTGAATCCAGAAGCATTGCAGATTCTTGAAAACATTTCACAACCTGTGGTGGTGGTGGCCATCACAGGAATATATCGTACAGGGAAGTCCTATCTCATGAATCGTCTTGCAGGAAGGAATTGTGGTGAGTGTGCTTTTGGGATAGGAGCCATTTGCTTAGAACTAGTGATAACACAGGAAGATCACACCTCGCCTAGAGTCATCTTAAAGAAGAGCATACCTCTTCTCAGTGAAGAAAACCTCTAATTCTCACCACCAAATTTACAATCTCAACCCTGTATACTCAAAAAAAAAAAAAAAAAAAATCTGTTTCACTCTTAAGTCCAGTAGTAAAGAACGTATCCCAATCTTATTAAAGTTCTGCTACACTGGTCTTATTTGATCCCATCCAATCTCATTTGCTTAGGAGCTCAGCTCCAGCAATTATTTCCTCATTTCTCGTTTATCACTTTCAAATAAGTTACAGTCATTTCTGGAAAACTGCCTTACTTACTTTTATTTTTTTAAATTTTTTTTATTTTTCTGAGTTGGAGTCTCACTATGTCGCCCAGACTGGAGTGCAATGGAGCCTTGACCTGCTGGGCTCCGGTGATCCTTCCGCCTCAGACTTCCAAGTAGCTGGAATTACAGGCATGCGCTACCACGCCTGGCTGATTTTTTGATTTATTGTAGAGATGAGCTCTCGCTGCCCAGGCGGGTCTCGAACCCGCGGGCTCAGGCAATCCACTCACCTCAGCCTTCCAAAGGTGCGGGATTACAGGCTGAGCCACCGAGCCTGGCTGCCTTACTATGCGAGAAAGTAAATGATGCTTTTTAACTTCTTTTAAAGTTTATATAATAGGAATTATACTGTATGTAGTTTTATATGTTGTTTGTTTTTGTCATCAAGAAGTTAATAAACATCATTTACTTTCTCGCATATATCTGTAATTTATTTGTATTCACTACTTTAAAGCATTAAAATACTAGTTTGGTTATGCATTTATTGTTGATGAACATTAATATTATCCTCAGATTTTATTTCTTATAAACTCGATTAGCATGAATGTTTTTGTATGTATATCTTGGTGCACGAGTACTCAAACTTTCCTTTTGTTATATATCCAGAAGCAGAATTGCAAAGTCAAAGGGTGTGTGTGTGTGGGGATGTTCAGACGTATATGCAACATCAGACAGACAACTTTTTGTGCAATTTATATAATTACTAGCAGTAATTGAGATTTCTTTACATCCTTCCCATCATTTGGTAATGTCAGACATTTCAGCTTTTGCTAATCTGGTGACTGTATAGTTGAATAATATCATATGCTTCACTATAAGTAAGTTTGAGAACCTTTTACATATTTATTTAAAATTTGTATAATCTGTTTTGCAGAATCTTTATTACTAGGTTGTGCCATATGGTTCTTACTGATTTTATGGAGGGTCTCCATGTGGCTCTGGTTGTTTAGAATATACAGCCATTATTTTGAAATGTCTTACTTCCTCTCTGACTCAGCATCACTAGGGGTTCAACTGTGGTCCACCAAACTCTCAGAATCCCACACTTTTCTCTCTCTTGCTCCTCTCCCTATCACTCTTCATTTCCTCCCTCCTCATCTCTCCTCTTTTTCTTCTCTATTTTCTACTGCTTCTAAGCAAAATATTTCATCCTTATCTATCTTTTAAAAGAATTATTGACCAGGGAAGATACTTTTCCTTGTCTGGTCAAAAGTCATAGGTTTTATTTGAGGAATTATCTTTAAAATTAAGAGATAAATATTAGTCTGGGAGTTACAACACCATCCTTTGCATTTTCTGCTTAAAATGACATCATCAATTAATAATGAGGTAATTTCCCAGTGCTCTGCAGAGGAAATTCCTTAATCTCAGAATATTTTAAATATCCAAATTATGACTGTGTCACTGTCCCATGTCATGGAAGCTATAGAAAGAAAAACATCTGATCCTAGTTAAAGTCTATAAGCAGGACCAGTTCACCATGCTCTCTCCTGGGCAATGACTTATTTGTTTTCCACTTTTTAAGCCTGTGATGACTACGACTGTGACTAATAACTACACCCTGCTTTTCTCACTTTGGGCATTAGAGGTTGGGTTTGTTGTGAACTAATAAGCCAGCTAATGTATCAGTCCAAGTCCTGGCTGGACACCGATGTCCCGCCCAAGGGATGATTGAGAGCGTTTAATGGAGAGACTGTTTGCAGGGCTTAGGCAGGATAAAGAGAAACGATGGGGGATGGAGATGAACCCTGAGAGTAGCAGGAACAGTTACAGGGTATCCATTATCACCTCTACACCCAAACAGGTAAATAGACCATGGAAGCTTGTCACAGCTATTAATGAGCCAGCGTGAAAGGAGCTGTGACCTGAGAAAGAATAAGCCACTGGGATACTGAGGGACAGTAGCAGGAGAGTGAGGGAAAACATGTATGTGCTTCCATTCGCACTGGTCTCTCCTGAATGTGAATCTCACCAGAAGCTGACGACGAGGAAGCTCTGCAGATAGAGGCCATGGAGGTCAACCTCGTAAGGAATTGGTCAGGGAGAAGAGAGTGAAAGGCAAATCCAACAGGGAAAAATGTGAGGTGAACAAAGATAACTGACATCTCGAAATCCTATTTGCCATGCTAGAAATTATAGCCTTTCCTCAGCGACACATAAAACCTTTGCAGATTAATGAACCTCTTCTCTCTTTCACAACTCTCCTATTCTTTTCATCTCCAAACTGTACTAATGTCTTCATTCTCTAGCCCACTATTGCACCCTAATTGATCACCATGTTACAACAGACTGTCCACCTGTGCCAGGAGCTCAGTGTAGCCCACAGAGCACCAGACCCAAGTCAGGACACTGTGTGGAAGGGCAGACTGTTATGTGTAACGAGGTGGGCCGACCAGTTACAGTTTCCAAGTTTCAGTTTCATTATCCACAAAATGAGCCACTGGACTGAAGGGTCCAAGAGTCTATCCTGTCTCTAAAATTCTAGAACCCTTTTAACTGCTCCAGAATCTCCATTCCTAATTATTCCTCTATTCCTGCTCTCAACTCACTTACATAAAATATTTCTTTCAAAAGTCATAAATATGTTTAAAGGTGGGATTGGCTGTCCTTATGGAAGTGGAAGTGAACCTTCTCCCTGCCGGGCACTGACATACTTACAAGTCTACCCATTGTAGTTCTGGTCTGTTTTTGGTTTTGTCACTATTTATCTCAAAACCTAAGTGACTTTGTTGTCAAAAGTTGGGCCATATTATGTAGGCATTCAGAGCCCTGCATTATGAATTCTGCTATACATTTCAAGATGCAGTCCTCACTGCCCCATTACTGGAAGCCCGTTTCGTCAGAAGTGGACTGGAGGGACTGCCAGTGCTGCCCTTCCTGTGTCTGTGTCTCCTCCATTTAGGCAGTCTTCTCTTAACATGGCCACAATGAATGAAACGGAAGCACAAAGAAGAGTGGATACATACATTCTCCTCTCAGTCATCTCTCACCTCAGCCATCACTTTGATTCTATTTATCTATGCTTTTCATTTCCTTTTGTGCATCAGCACAAATACACAGGCTCGTATACATTGCTTCTATAATGTGACATCATTTGAGCCTTTGAAGGAATGACATGAGTAGGGGACACAAAATATTTCTTTCAAAAGCTATAAATATGTCCAAAGGTTGGATTGGCTGTCCTTATGGAAACGGAAGCAAACCTTCTCCCTGCCAGGCACTGACATTCTTACAAGTCTACCCGTTGTAGTTCTGGGCTGCCTAAAGTCTCCTGTACTGGATATTGCTTCTCCTCCTCCCTTGCAGGCTTCCCTCTGGGCTCCACGGTGAGATCTAAAACCAAGGGCATCTGGATGTGGTGTGTACCCCACCCAATCAAGCAAAACCACACCTTGGTCCTTCTGGACACTGAGGGCCTGGGTGATGTGAAAAAGGTAAGACAGAGAGTCGTGGAAGCATTTCTTTGGTCATGCCTTTTAATTCGCCATCTTAATTCAGCTTCTGTGACATATTCTTGCAAATTGTAAGTGCAAATGATGGATAACAGGGTTAAATTCTCTTACCCTTAACTGTTTTGAGATCAGAAATGTATTAGTATCTTAGGGTTAGATTTTCATCTTATTTTTAACACTGTGGCTAATATATAATTGAATAAATACTTATTGAGCAGCTCAATCTAGAGCTGTCTTGCCAAGTAATACAGACACAGCCGTGAACACAGTAAAGACCTAGAGGTTAGCTGAGGAGACAGTAAGTACATTGTATGATCAGTAAATGGTGCATGGATGCAACTCAGTCATGTGAGTCAGAGAGTTCCCTGAGAAAATAGCATCTAAACTGCATCCCATCCAGTAAGTGGGAGCTACCAGTTAAAGTGTGTGAATTGATGAAGTTGGATATAGGAACCTAGACATAAGAATTTTACATTTGAAGTGATCTGTTTAAAAAGATCTACATAAAAATTTCAGCTTTGCCAGGAACATGCATAATGATTTTTAGTCCAGATTTCTGGTTTTAGGAAATTTATTCTTCAATAATTTCTAAAAAGCCTGATCTTGACCAATAAAAGGCATTAGAAAGAGGATAATTTCAGGTAAGTTATATTAGACTGTTGCAAATAGTCGTTTCTCCTTTTTTATATTAGCTCAAGTCTACATTAGATGTAGTAGTAATTGATCATTGGCTTCCATTATTGCAAAAAATGAGGAAAATCTAGAAATTAATATTTTTTAATTTTTAAAAAACTTTTGAAATTCTCAATATAAATGAAGATAAGGAGCAATAGAAAGAATGCCACTTAGGCTTCACAACTTCATCATATCTTATATTTAAATGTAATAAGATTATTCCTTTTCTGCACTTGTTTCCACTAAAACAAAAACTACTGTCTCCTTACTTCCTCTTCCAGAACCCTCAAATTTACTTCTAGTTAATTAATGATACTCCAATTTTCCCTCATCCCAGCCAAAAAAAAAGAAAGAAAGAAAATGGACTTGACTGTGAAATAGACCTTAACTCGCTTCTTTTTTATGTGATTGCATTTGTACAAGGAAACAAAGCAAAGCACACCAAATAAGAAATGACTAATGGCAGCAGAACTGCTTGCTAAGCTGTGAACAGGTGGCATGAGTTGGGTAAGAACTCATACTACTACCCTCACCTTTAAGACCATCTTGTTCTCTTTCTAACCTTGTCTTCCACACCCACACATCTGAACACGTCTCCAGTCAGATGGAATAACTCTACAACACCTGTATATGAGTGTGCTTTAGCTATCCTGACTCAGCTTGTGTTGGGACATCTACCTGGGAAATTACCCCTTAATTTCCACAAGTCCACGTTCTATCATTTTTTTAACGCCCAACTTTTTTTACTCACTGTCATGATTTCACAGTCAGATGCATCCTCCTTTTGTTCTTAATTCACAGAGTGCTCGCTTTCATTTGTTAAATGTACTCCTTTTTCTTTTACGTTGTAGCTTTTGGTTCCACTCCTGGTGGAGACTATTTGCTTAACTGCAGTTGTATGTTTGCTGATTAGTCTGTCCATCCAGAAAGTCATCTTCTTGAGGGCAGAGACTGTCACATGGAATTTTGCATCCACACAACCAGATGCAACCACCCTGTAGATAGTAGATGCACAATGAAGAGTTGTTAAATTTAATTAAATTACATTGTATTTCTAATGTTGGCCATGGTGAAAAATTTGCTAAAGAAATAATGCCTGCTCTTTCATGTGAGTTCTTTAATGACTACTATGTTCTAGTCGGTGTATTAATGAATGAAAAAGTCAGTGAATGAGTAGCAGTCTCTTTTCTGTTTTTCGAATGTGCTTTCTAGAGTGACCCTAAGAATGACTCATGGATCTTCGCCCTGTCTGTGCTTTTGAGCAGCGCCTTTGTCTACAACAGCATGAGTACCATCAACCACCAAGCCCTGGAACAGCTGCAGTATCCTTCTAGAAACTGAACTACCAAGATTTATGGAGTTTGCCAATATGGCAACTGAGACTTATTTCATCTTTCCTATGACTCAATTGTCATAGTTGAGAGAGGACACAGGGCAAAAGGAATGTTTATACAATTGATTTCCAAGTGAGATCTGAAAAGTGTGGTGTAGGACACTTCTCCTTCCTTAGCTAAGTTCCCAGCTATGTCACTGAACTAACACAGCTGATAAGGGCAAAAGCCTCTGTAACACCCGGTGAAGGTGAAGACTCCACCGATTTTGTGAGTTTCTTTCCAGACTTTGTTTGGACTGTTCGGGATTTCACCCTGGAGATGAAGATAGAGGAATGCACAATCACGGAAGATGAATACCTGGAGGATGCTTTGAAGCTGATTTCAGGTATCAGAGCATTGCCTCGGTGGGGGAAGGGTTAGTGAGGGATGGGATCTCCATGCACATCAAATTCCATTCCATCATAAATATCTATACATGGGAAGGTGTCTCCACCTCCTCTCCAGAAATGCTTCCTTCAGTCTCATCTCTGAATAGAAACAACAGATTTTCCTCACCTTTGGTGACTGTCACAAGTTGATTTCCAATGAGGTAGCACATGTTTGGAATAAAGAAGATTTCCAGGCACAGAAGCTGAAATGTTGCACAGATTTCTGAAAATGAAAGTCTTCAGCCCACTTCCTTATGGCTGTTGCCTTACTGCTGTTTCTCCACTTCTGCAGGCAAGAATCCCAAAACTCCAAATTCCAACATGCCCAGAGAGTGCATCAGGCATTTCTTTCCAAAACGGAAGTGCTTTGTCTTTGACCGGCCAACAAATGACAAATCTCTATTATTTAGTATGGAGAAAGTGACAGAAGACCAGTTGGATAAAAATTTCCAGACTCAGTCAGCAAAGTTCTGCTCTTATATCTTCACCAACGCAAAGACCAAGACCCTGAGAGGGGGCATCGTTGTCACTGGGAGCAGTGAGTCTACTACCTTTGCCTTAAAGCACTTCTCTATACTCAGTTTTGAGTGGTAAAACTTTGATTATATCGAGGGATTGTGAATAATTTTGCTTTTCGTCTGTATCTAAATGTGGAGAAGCAGATGTTCATGCCATAAAAAGAAGCATGTTTCTTGTTAAAGTATCCTTATATGTGTTTAGTGAAACCTAGTATATTTCAATAACTTAATTCACTGATTTAAAAAAAGCACAATGCAGTTAAAGAATATTCACATTTTAAGAAGTAAGTTCTTGTCAGTAATTATGTAGAAGATATTTTGTGAATTTATGCAAGTCAAATAATAGAAGAACTTGAGATCCCACAACCTTGTAGTAAATTTGAATCAAAATTACATTTAATCATATGTACAGGCAGGCTTCATGGGCAGTGACTTTTGCAGCTTAGTAGTGCCATGCCTGAGATGGGTCCATGCTTGGTTTAATGCTCTGAGTCATTGCACTGTTCTGAATTCTTAGCAATAATTGTACCTTGAATAACCCTCATTGGCTACAACACTAACACTGGACAAGATGTTTTGAACTCTTGATTATATTTTTTTAAGTAGTGGCCCCACATATTTACTTTGTACTGGCCCACATAAATTATGTAGCTGGTCTTATTTATGTACCTTTTCTTGCCTATCTAACTTATTCCTTTTTTTATTTTCTCTGACTGGGACTGTATTTTTCCAGGGTATCCATGAGCATGTTATTTGCAATTAGTAATTTAAATTGTAACATGAAGAACTGAATGAGAGAGCGAGAATAGGAAAAACAACAATGCTGTGAGAAAGGGGTGAATTTTTAAAAGGAAAAAATAACAGAAATATTCATTGAGAATATTTTGCAATTTTAGAAATCTGCTTCATGAAACCACAAACCAATTAGTGAAAAATTAACATTTATTCCAAAATGTCCTGGTTCATTCAGGACTTCGGACTTTAGTGGTGACTTACGTGGATGTCATTAAGAAAGGAGAGGTGCCCTGTTTGGAGAATGCAGTGACAACTCTGGCCTGGCTTGAGAACTCAGCAGCTGTGCAGAAGGCAGCCGACCACTACAGCCATCAGATGGCCCAGCGACTGAGGCTTCCCACAGACACACTCCAGGAGCTGTTGGATGAGCATACGGCCTGTGAGAAGGAAGCCATTGCAGTGTTCATGGAGCGCTCCTTCAAGGATGAAAATCAGGAATTCCAGAAGCAGCTTGTGGTAATTTGTCTTAGTATTTTTCCTTTCTGACCCCTTCTGGAATGATGCTTTTGACTCAGTAACTCACGTTCTTACAATGGTAGACAGAGCCTGGATTTGTGTGAATGACAGGACTCTATAGGGGTTGCTTTCTAAAACAGAAGTGCTTTGTCTTTGGCCAACAAATTGCAAAAATATGTTTATTTCATATGGAGAATGTGTCAGAAGGTCAGCTGGATAGGAATTTCCAGGTTCAATCAAAAAATTTCTGCTCTTATATTCTCGCCAACACAAAGACCAAGACCCTGAAAGAGGGAATCATTGTCATCAGTAACAGTGAGTCTATAGCTTACTAAAAGAACTCTATTAATTTTCTACTGCTGAATTAAAAATTACCATGGAATTTATTAAGTTAAAGCAACAAACATATATAAGCTCATGTTTCTGTAGGCTAAAAGTTAGGCACAGTAGGTCTGGATGCTTTGCTCAGGGCATCGCAAAGCTGAAAACAAGGTTTCAGCTAGAATGTACTCTCATCAGCAACCCCGGGGAGCCTCAAGCTCATTCAGGTTGCTGGCTGAATTCATTTCCTTCTGGTTGTAGGACTGATGCACCCCTTTTTTTTCTGGCTGTCAGACTGGTGGTGCTTCTTCATATAGCTTCACATTCTCCCTTCCATCTTCAAGCCAGCAATGGAGCATTCGATCTTTTTCATGTTTTAATCTCTGACTTTCTTCTGCCAACAGCTGGGACAAACTATGATTTTAAAGATCCCATGTGATTATCTAAGGTGGCTTATTCCTCAACACCCTACCATTGCCTCCATTTCTTAAAGTAAATTTGTGCCATGTAACATAACCTAACCACTGAGATAAAATTCATCAGATTTATAAGCCCGGGGATTATACAGCATGTATTCCTCAGGAAAGGAAATTTGGGGGAACATCCTAATTCTCTCTTTTTTTGTTGTTGAAAATATAGTTTATTTAGAAAATATATTAGAGAGAGAGAAAGAGGAGATTCACCTCCTCAAAGTACCAGAAGGGGTCAAAGCCAGGAAACACGGCAGTGCCATAGCTCCAAGAATGCATGACCACACCAGAGTCCAGTAGGCAATGGCCCTTAATTCTCATTACCACAAACACATTGTCATTAAATTTGTCTTTGATCCACCTACAAGTGAAAACTCACTTTGTTCATTTCCAGAAAGTCTCAGAAAGTCAGCTGGATTATAATTTTCAATCACAGAGAAAATTTCTATTCCTACATCTTCACCCAAATTTTTATTACAGTAAATTTTTATTAAAAATTCATGGAGAGTTCCAAACTCTAGTCAGAGTACATTTAACTCAGTGCTGTAAGGCTTTTGTTATGCATATATTTTTATGAATAGGATCCTCCTTCTCTGAGGAAATTCGACTTCCAGTTGTGATTGAATTTTCTATTGTTTATTGTCAATGAATGGATCACTGTTACTCTTACTAACACTAAATCTACCACAGAGTTCATGTCTTCTCCAATACCACCTTTTACAGAAATAGACACTCAAACTAAGGGAGTTAAGGGACTTTCCACAGGTCACAGATAATTGAGCAGAACTGGGATTAAGGCAACTCTTCTGACTCCTGGTCTATGTCACATGCCAGTCCACTCTGAGACCATCAGACTGCTTCTCTCAAGAGGATCACAGTTGGACCTTCGCTTCTAATAGTTTATCTCTGACGCATGTCCCTCTATTTTCCTGGCAGGTAACCATAGAGATAAAGAAGGAAGATTTCTTAGAGCAAAATGAAAGGGCATCTCTCGAGTATTGCCAGGCTGAGCTTGAGAAGCTTTCAAAACCCCTGATGAAAACCCTGTCAGAAGGAACTTTTTTTGCTTCTGGAGGACACAAGCTATACTTAGAAGCAAAGAAAAAGTTTGAACAAGACTATAACATAGTGTCCAGGAAAGGAGTTAAGGTGAGGAACAAGGGGGGTGGACGGATGAGCAGTAAAGTATATTGAGAGGGTCTTTATTTCTCATTCTGAAAATCTAAGGCCACAGCACCATTTGTGGAGAGAAAGCAGAGTATGACCATATCTTAACATTTTAAGTTTTTATATACACAATTAGATACACTTAGATAAACCAGAAATTTTTACCCCCCAAAAGGATTTAGACTCAGGAATCCAGAAGAAACAAAACATTTCTTTTATTTATCAGACGTGATAGTATTTGTGCTAATTTCAGGGAGTGCAAGTCCATATAAGAGACACAACTTTGTTCTCAAGATACTGATGGTCTTACCAGAGATGAAGAAAAATTATCAACTGGCAAGGGTGATCACACTGATATGCAAAGATGGTGGTGACGATGATGACAATGAAGATGATGATGATTAAATAATGGTGGTGTTGGTGGTAGTGGTTGTTAACTCATGTTGAGTACTCAATTCCTATATATCAGACATGGTCTTGGGTGCTCTTGTTGGGTTATCATTTCGTCCTCAGAGTAATATTATGAAATACATATTCCTACTACCTACATTACACAGTTGAAAAATGTTTTGCACAGAGGAGTTCATAAGTTGCCCAAAGTCACAAAGCCAGCAAATGCCGAGCTGGCAGAACAGCTTAGAGTACTGGGCAGCCATTCAGAGTCCAGATAGCCACTGAGGAAAAGTTCTTCAGAGATGGTTCCAGGAGGTATAAGAGAAGTATCAATAGCTTTGTTAAGAAAGGCTAGAAGAGCTTTCAGGCGAAAGAACACGCAAATGCCCATCAACAATGGATAATACGGGTTTATAGAGCTACACATAAGTCTGGCTGGCTGTAACGTGCAGTGGGTTGTGGAGAGACTTCAATGGGAAAGGGGACTGGAGAGCCAGGAAGGAGCCACGAGTGGGTGTTTCCATGTCCTGCCAGTAGGCCTGGAATTTATACTGTGGCCATAGTGAACCACTATAGCATACAAAATTTCCACAGTCAGATTTGAGATTTTATTGAATAATAATATCCCCAAGAGGAGACTTTGTGGCCTGACATATGTTTGCTTTTTGTTGATTCTTTAGGCAAACGAGGTCCTCCAAAATTTCCTGAAGTCTCAGGCAACAGTAGAGGAATCCATTCTGCTGTCAGACAAAGCCCTTACCACTGAAAAGAAGGCCTTAGAAGGTAGGTTTAGCAGGGGCAGAGCTCAGCTCTCAGGGGGGCGTGCAGGTTCCTGCAAAGCCTTTTTCTTGAAAGCCTTCATGAAGACATTCCTAAAACAAGAAGTTTCCTCTCCTTCTGTGAAAAGCACACTCTGTTGTATCTGAAAATAACAAAGAGACTTGTGGTTATACATCACCCGGACATCACATTCTGAAATCTTCCTAGGTGAAGTGGCCATTAAATGAATTCAGAGATTTTCTGGTCACCTTTTCAAAGTAGGTTTGATCTCTGCACTCAAGAGCATTACGTTTGACCTGTTATTTTCTTCCCTTTTAAAATTTGCATGGGGGCAGTGGTGAGAGCAGAGAAGGAAAAAGCTGAGCGGGAACGAGAACAGCTAAGACAGAAAGAGGAGGAGCAAAAGCAAAAGATGAAGGCTCAAGAGAGAAGTCACCAAGAAAATATAGCCCATCTGAGAGAGAAGTTTAAGAAGGATCAAGAAAACTTTGTGATAATGTTGAAAAGTATGCTGGAGCATTACCTAAAGGTAAGTCCAACCAGGACCTGGGCAGTGCCGGACAGACAATGCCCTGGTTCTCCAGGAAGGGTTGGACAAAATTCTAGGCAAATTTGTCCTCTAACAAGGAAGCTGAAATGGCATGTGATTCACTAAGTGCCTCAGATCCATCTGGATCTTTTTGAAGTGCTGAAATCCACAACATTCTGGCACCTCTGGAGTGTTAGACTGTGGAGTGTGCAAATAAGGTCCCTGAGGAAACTGGGCTGCTATTGTGGTGATTAAATAGTGGTCTTATGGGCTGTAGTTGAATAAGGCCTTAGTCCTCTGGTCCTATAGTGCTTAGGATTCTTGGTACAATCATCAAAAGAGACCTGAAATAGATCGTCTGGTCTTGAAAATATCAGAGTAGCCGGGCTTGGTGGCTCAGTCTGTAATCCCGCGCCTTTGGGAGGCTGAGGTGAGTGGATTGCCTGAGCCCGCGGGTTCGAGACCCGCCTGGGCAGCGAGACCTCATCTCTACAATAAATCAAAAAATCAGCTGGGCGTGGTAGCTCGTGCCTGTAATTCCGGCTACTCGGAAGGCTGAGGCGGAAGGATCACCGGAGCCCAGCAGGTCGAGGCTGTGGTGGCCGGGAGCGGCCACTGCACTCCAGTCTGGGCGACAGAGTGAGACTCCAACTCAAAAAAAAAAAAAGAAAAGAAAATATCAGAGTAATCGCGATATAAAATGCAAGGTACTGAAAGCTCTAAAACTTCCTACATTTCTTTCCAAATCTGCCTTAGT
This sequence comes from Carlito syrichta, assembly GCF_000164805.1. Lineage (NCBI taxonomy): Eukaryota > Metazoa > Chordata > Mammalia > Primates > Tarsiidae > Carlito > Carlito syrichta. The sequence continues at coordinate 248,194 of NW_007249661.1, read as the reverse complement.
AACCTGGGGTTACTATAAAGCACAGAGAAAAATTATTTCCTTGGTCTGAACTGGAGCGTAATAAAATTTACTGGGTCAGCAGTTACCATATTTTCTTAGATGGCTGTACCAGACTACTTCCAGTGGAACTGAGAAGTAGCTACATTCCTTCCCAAAGGGCATCGTTGGGGCTGAAATGCGCTACAGGCAATATGATCAGTCCTGATCTAGTTCTAACGTCTCCCCAACCCCAGTGAGATGGTGCTGAGGAAACTTTTAGGAAAGTGTAAGCCATGGATACTCCCACACCAGGTTCACACATATTGACACACTGGACAACCTCCAAAGAGCAGTCTAATGAAGTAGACACACAGGCTTAGCTCCTGGTTGTGAAGTACAAACTCCTGACTCTTGATAATCCAGGATTTTCAAAAGTGAACTTTTTCTCCTTTATAGGTCCAAGATGAACTGCTTACTGAAGGGTTTAAAAAGAAAGCTGCAGAATTGAATGCAGAGATAAATCGACTAAAAAAAGAGATTGAAGCAGCTAAAAAAAATGAGCAGTTGTCACAGAAAATTGAGATGGCTGGGAAAGTGTTAATTGCTGCACTACCTGAAATTATTAAGTTAGCTAGTGAAGGGAAGAAAATGCTCAAGAATTAAATAGACAAATTTTCTGTTAATGACATTCAAAAGACAAAATTACTTTTGATTAAAATAATTTAAAGAAATGGGAAACAAGTGAGAAAATATAATGGAAGAAAATACCAAATTTGCACTACTATCAACATAAATGCTTCTGAAAAAAATGTATAAGGAATGTTTTAAATTTGTATAAAAATATGTTAAATGTTACTGAAAACACACAACAAAAAATGTATAACTATAGATCAAAGTAAATATATCAATTCTTAAACCTCAGTGTGTGCATTTCAATGTGATTCCAATTAATATGTAAAATGTTTTTGGAAGTAGGCAAATTTATTGTGCAGTATATATTAAAAACCATAAGCAAAATACTAAATGCAACTCTATCTAAGAAAGAATATAAGTGGCAGCTACCTGTAACTGCATGTTAAAATATTCCAACAATTAGCACAGCGATACTGGCACCAGAGTATTCAAACATCAATAAAGCAGACTCAAAAGTTTGATTTAAAAACTGATAAAATTATTAGTTTTGCTAAAATAATAAACTAATAATTTTTAGAAATCAAAAATTCACATAAGAAGTTTAGTAAATGACAAATTTGGCACTTCTGTTAGCAAAACAAATATGGAATGTTCAGTTAATAGAAGCCATATCGGAAAAAAAGTGGAGTCTCCCATATATATTGTATACTCAAATTAATTTCAAATGTTTAAAAGATTTAAATACAAAAAACTAAACTTTTAAAAGTAGATAACGTGGAAGATTTTGAAAATAGTACTAAAATATAGCAACTGTTTTTCAGTATGAAATAAAAGGAAGATACAAAAGATTAACGAAAACGTGAAATTACCCATAGAAAAGATATAAACAAAGCAAGAAAGATACATGACAGAATAAAGAAAATATTTATAATTTGTATCACAGACAATTAGAATATTTTTAAAATTATAGTATCACTTAAAAGTCAATAAGAGAAGAAGCAATAGCCCCATTAAAAATGGGCAGAAATTTACTTGGAAGACGGAGGGAGAAGGATCGCCTGAGCCCAGCAGGTCAAGGCTGCGGTGGCCATGATCATGCCACTGCACTCCAGCCTGGGCAACAGAGTGAGACTCCAAGTCAAAAAAAAGGCAGAACTATAAGACAAAATAGTGATAATTCACTGTACTGACAATTAGAGCTCTGCAAAGTAAAACTCTGAGGTACCTGCTTTACTTCTATGGTTTGCAAGGAACAGCACATCTGATAGATGTTAAGATGGCAAGAGTGTGGGGAAACAAAAAGAGTCTACTGACTGGAAAAAGGAACTAAAAAGTATAAGATATGCACCCTAGACTTGTTTTCATTATGACCTTTCAATCAGGCCTTGAAATTTCAGTCTCTGATTTGTTTCTGATTATAAAGTCACCGGGGCAGTTGGTTGGAATAGCCTCTGAATTCCAGTCCAAACTGATCATGTTGATGAGGAAGAAAGACGTTTTTCCTCAAGAGCGACTCAACTTTTATGGACTTCCTTTCTAGCTGTCTAGTGTATTAGACTCTTCTGTGGCTAGCTTGAACTTCTTGTCATTTTGCAAGCTTCACACTTTTTGTTACTTTGTCACACAAAGTACAGAATTGGCAAAAAAAAAAACCAGAAACAGAAACAAAAACAAAATTTAAAAAAAAATACCCGTGCTTCCTTCCCCAATACCCATCAGATGAAAAGATCTCCAATTTCCTGACTTCCTGAGATGGTGCCCCTCCTCTGCGCTGTTATTATGCCATGTTGTCATTCCTACCATAGCCCTTTTACATAACTTTGAGAACTGGAATGACTGGTTTACAGTTGTCTCCCCTACTGCCTATTGATCTCAGGTACTTAATCTTCTCATCATCATCAAAGCCCACCACACAATCATCAAGTGTTCAAAAATTATCAGCAAAGAAACACTTGAGCCGATATAGGGCCCATGTTTTTACTACCTTACATGATCTCTAGGGTCTGCAAAAAACACAGAACACAGCTTGAGGAACTAGCGTAACAGGGACTCACTGAGGTGATAAAGACTTGACACTGATCTGAACCTGCTTCCCTGTTCTGTCCAAGGAACCAGAGACCTCCATGAACTGTGTTCCTCAAGCTTCACACCCATGAAAATCACCTAAAAATGCAGTCACTGCCTTTGGTTCACAGTGTAATGGTATAATAGTGAGAAAAGTACCAGAAACGTGTAAATCTTCCACTTTACCATTGTTTTATTGAGTATATTTTACAGAATGTATTTCTAAAGAAAATGCTTCAGTGACAAATGGTAAGGTAATATAAAAACTTGTTAAAAATTTAAAGAAAATAAATCAGACCCCTTTCAAGAATCTGAAAATAGCTTAAGGAAGCAAGAGAGCTGACAAGCCAATATCAGGAGGTCTATGGCCTCTTCAATGTCCATGTGGTCAACAGCAGCTGTGGTAACATAGTCATCAAGGCATGCTTCAATATATTGGCTGATCCTGACACCAAGACAGGATTCAACTGTTTCCTCTAAATTCAGTGTGCTGGTTAGAAAACATGTTCCCACTGTTTCTATTTTAGAATGCCTAGGGGTTTGATGGTGGGGCGTGGTAGTAGGTTCACATTAATCTTATCATCTACCCTGTCAACCACAATCTCTTTCTATATTTACAAAGTTAGTTAATGGACCAAGGTCACGCTCTCAGGACCTATCCACACTTGGGCTAACATTAGGAAATGGTCTATTTTTCTATTATTTGCTGAAGTCCTAACCTTTTTTTCTCAGCCTTCACCCTTGTTTCAGAATTCCTCTTCAGAGAAATTGTCTAATTCCCCATGTCATTGTAAGATTACAGCTTTCACTTCAAATCAACCTCTCCCAGGAATAGGGAGATGACCTAGAATCCCATTGGGTTTAAGCTCTGATTGCATTGGCTGGGCTCCCTGAGACTGTTGAGCCATTTTGAATTCGGTTTCGCACTGTCCTCAACACCCATGGAGGCTCTCTACTGCTTCATCTTGGTCTTTTGTGTTTGCTTTCTTTTTGTTTTGTTTTGTTTTGTTTTTTAGGAAACCAAGACGTTAGTAATCAGTAGCACCTGGTAGTTAGAAATCAGATGCCCTAAATACCCACCCCCAACTAATTTGATATCAAGTCTTTTGTTACAACGAAAAAAATTCTCTTATTAAATTTTACCACATACGTGTACAATCAGTACAATAAGGAAGACAGAGTATTTAAACAACCTACCTGATCCTAGGGAGATTACTGTTTGTGAAGCAAAGACACTCCAAAGTAGACACAAGTAAGGTTCTGTGACAGGACTGCTGTCCTTGCAGTGAGATCAGGGGTAGGATTCTCCAAAGCAGAGAGAAGAAGGGAGAAGAGAGAAGAAGGGACAGGAGGTGCAATCCCAGAACATGACACAGCTGGCCTGAACTGTGAGCCTGCCATGTCTTATGTTCATGTTTATCCTGAAATACCCATCTGAAAACTAACAGCCTACAATTGTTTAATTAAATAGAAGTACTTCCCTTTTGAAACAGATTCTCAATTTTAGCTGTTTTAACCCAGAGATGACCCCCTACATAGCCTTCCTGTAATCATAGGTTGTAACATTTCCATTACTGGGGACCTACACTCTTTTTTCCCCAAAACATTGGAAACGCCCCAACCACAAGTTCTGCATTTATTTGTGTACATTTGCACATTTTTGCTCTCCTCTTAATTTTGATGTTCCTTATGTTTGTACCCTGTACTATGTAGCCCACTTGTGGTTTTTGCCTTTATAAACCCTCTCCCTGCATCACTCGGGGGCGAGAGTTTTAAGAGGTATGAGCCCCATCTCGACCACCAGTTATTAAAGGACTCATAATTCAACCCTCGGTGTGCTGGTGACGTCGTTCTAGCACTCCGGTCATAACAATTCAAGGGCATTGGGTCTCTCCTCCTGACTCACACTTTTTTTATTTTAACCATGTGGGGTACAATTCAAGATTAGGTTTACAAGTGGTCATTGTGTAGGTAAAGTTGGGGTCTCCTTTTGGTCCCCACTTTGCCTGGTTTGAGATCAAGTACCCTTATTAATGTTATTTTCTCCCACCCCCAGCCCCAGCAGTTTCTGGCTATGACCAATTTCTTTCTTATTGTATTATGGTAAATGTTCAGAGTCCAATTATGAGTGTGAGCATGTGGAACATGGAACTAGTTCTTTGTTTCTGTGGTAGATCACTGAGTATGATAGACTCTAAATCCATCCAAGTTGCTGCAAAGTCCATAATTTTGTCCTTCTTTGTGGCTGTGTAATATTCCATTGTGTATCTATTTGTACCACACTTTTTCTTTTGTTCCAGTCGTTTAGATGGGCAGCATGGTTGCTTCCACGTTTTGGTTATTGTGAATAGTGTTGCAATAAACATGTGTGCACAGATATCTTTTTCGTAGAATGATTTAAGGTCCTCTGGGTATATTCCCAGAAGAACAATTGCTGGGTCACATGCAAGGTCAGTTTCTGGTTCCTTTAGGAATTGCCACACTGTTTTCCATAGAGGTTGAACTAGTTTGCATTCCCACCCACAGTGTAGAAGTATTCCCTTTTCTCTGCACCCTCACCAGCATCTGTTGTTTTTTGTTTTATTAATGATGATCATTCTCACTAGAGTTAGGTGATATCTCAGTGTGGTTTTGATTTCCATTTCTCTGATGATTAGTGAGGCTGAGCATTTGTTCATGTGTCTGTTGGCCGCCTGTATGTCTTCCTTCGAGAATGATCTGTTCATGACTCACACTCTAAACCCCACTGGCTTCATTATTTATACCAACACTTACGCAATTATCACATGCTTTGTTGTCAATTCAGGGAACAATGCTTCCTGTGCTAAATCACCAACTCTTAAAGTAATTATTCTAGATTGTGACTATTCACATTCTCATAACCACCTCATCAGTGCACATTGGAATTAGGATTTAAAGAGACACAGCTCACGGTTTATTCCAAAATATTTAAGGTTAATTGCAACATAAATAAAATAATAATTTGCCACAATTCTAATCTGCTACTCTCATAAAGTTTTGTCTCCTTTATTTGATCACCAGGATAAAATACTTTTATTGGCCCCTACAACTAAATCAAATGGAATCCAATGTCTATTCAAACCAGGGACCAGAATAATCTCTCACTGTAAATAGCCTTTCCTAAATGAACTATCTTACTATAAATAACTCAAACGTGCCAGTTAAGCCCTAATGTGTGATAAATTTTGTATATGATTATTGATCATTAAATACTTGTCTAAAAGATAACCAATTGAAAACATTAGATCTATACATAGAAGTAACTCTAAAAATGTTTCCTGAGAAAAATTTTTTTAAATGTAAAACAATGTATTATTATGCATGTGAATGTGATTATTAAAATAACTTATATTAACTGAAAATAAGTGTATAATACATGGAAAACTAATTTAAAAAACCCACAAATTCCTTCAATTAGCTGGCAATATTGCTAATTTTTGGAGTATAGATGCTTCTAGCATTCATCTGAGCATTAGTGATTTTTCAAAATATTTCACAGAGTAATACTATGTATAATTTAGTTTTGGCCAGTATTTCTAAATCATCTCTGAACGATAAAATTTATTTTTTCTGGGGAAGGATTGGTGAGTATGCAGGAAATTCAATTCTTTTATAAACAAAGTTCACAAGTGATTCAATTGTCTCTAAACTATTTTTTGGCTCCTGATATAAACAGTAGATGTTATTAATAAGAAGAAAAAGCAACTGACATCCTAGCATTAATACTACTTCAAAGTTGAGCTGCCTTATTTTCCTTTCCAAACTTACCTACAATATCAAGAAATAAAGTTTCATATTTTGTCCTGGAACTACACCAGATTTTATTTCTGTGAAAAAGATGGGAATGGCCGGGCTTGGTGACTCAGCCTGTAATCCCAGCAGTTTGGGAGGCTGATGTGGGTGGATTGCCTGAGTCCGTGGGTTCAAGACCAGTCCAGGAAACTTGGCAAGACCTTGTCTCTACAATAAATAAAAAATTAGCCGTGTGTGATAGCGCACACCTGTAGTTCCAGCTACTTGGAAGGCTGAGGTGGAAAGATCACCAGAGCCCAGCAGGCCGAGGCTGTGGTGGCTGGGAGCATGCCACTGCACTCCAGTCTGGGCTACAGAATGAGATTCCAACTCAAAAAAAGAAAAAGACAAAAGAAAAATATGGGGATAAGCCATGCCTTAAGAGATAAGATAGATAAGTGGGACCTCACCAAACTGAAAGGCTTCTGCAAAGCAAAAGAATTAAGAGAGTGAGGAGAGAGCCCACAGAATGGGAAAAAATATTTGCCAACTGTATATCTGACAAAGGCCTAACATCCAGGATCTACAAGGAACTCAAACGTGCCAAAAAGAAAAAAAAAATCAGCCCCATTAAAAAATAGACACTTCTCAAAAGAAGACATATGAGCAGCCAAAACATACATGAAAAAATGCTCAGCCTCACTAATCATCAAATAAATGCAAATCAAAACCACACTGAGATACCACCTAACTCCAGTCAGGATTGACATCATCAGTAACTCAAAAAACAATAGATGCTGGAGAGGATGTGGAAAAAATGGAACACTTCTACACTGTTGGTAGAAGTGTAAACTAGTACAGCCTCTGTGGAAAACAATGTGGCCATTCCCAAAAGATTCCTAAAAGATCTAAAATCAACTTCCCATATAATCCTGCAATCCCCCTACTGGGAATATACCCAGAGGAACTCAAATCACTTTATGAAAAAGATACTTGCACATGCATGTTTATTGCAGCATTATTCACAATAGCAAAAACATGGAACCAACCATGCTGTCCATCAAAAATGGAGTGGATAAAAAATGTGGTACATATACATGATGGAATATTATGCAGTCACAAAGAAAGACAAAATTATGAACTTCACAGCAATTTGGATGGATTTAGAGTCGATAATACTCAGTGATCTCTCATAGAAACAAAGAACTGAGTACCACATGTTCTCACTCATAAGTTCATCCTGAACATTTATCATAATACTACATGAAAGGAATTGGCAGTAGTGGGTCACTGCCAGGGAAGAGGAGGAGTACAAAACATTAATAAGGGTACTGATTCCAAACCAGGCAAAGTGAGGACCAATGGGAGGTTCAAATCACTTATGTATCCAATCCTGAATTGAAACCCACATCTTTAAAAGAAAGAGAAAAAGATGGGAATAAGCTATAGACCTTAATTTATAAAGTAATAATCATCATCTGAGAAAGTTAGAAAAAGCAGGAGAAGAGACAAATAGAGTCAGTGAATCTTTGCACAATTTCTCTCAGAATAGTGTTGAATATAGCCCCAAAGTCTATTGACATACTGACTGGTCATTTTAGAATCTGAGCCTATATTCCTGATAGCTAGGATAAGAATCTTAATTTTGTATCAGACATTAAAATGTCCAGTAGTTCCATTAAAAAGTCCCAATTCTGTTAGATGGCTGTCACATAAAAGAGGCAAAAGTACTAAGAATATTGCCCTTTTTTCTTTTTTCTCTTTTCTTTTCTTTCTTTCCTTTTTTCTTTCTTTCTTTCTTTCTTTATTTCCTTCCTTCCTTCCTTCCCTCACTCCTTCCTTTCATTTTACATTCCTTCTTATTTTTTGATATGAAGCATTGATAATTAAAGGACTCTGGTGGCCTTTTTATCATCCTCATAATTATGTATGCCCAAGGGTTTTTTTTAGCTTTTTGATTAAAGTATAACATAGGAACAAAAAAAGTGTTGAATTCAAAAGTGTACACTCAGTAATATATTACAAAATTACTTTCCCCTCTCCCCTTACTTCCTGGCAACTACCATTCTATTTTCTGTCTCTTTAAGCTTGAATATTCTAGATACCTCGTACAAGTGGAATCATGCAACAGTATCCCTTTTGCATAGCATTTATCAGAATTTCCTTTTTTTACGGCTGAATATTATTCATCGTATGAATATATCACAGCTTGTCTATTTATCCATCAATGAACATTCGGGTTGCTTCCTCCACCTTTCAGCTATTATAAATAATATTGCTGTAAACATTGGTGCACACATATTTTTGAGATTCTGCTTTCAATTCTTTGGGTATGTACCCAGAAGTGGGATGGTGGATCATAGAATAATTCTATTTTTAATCTTTTGAAGAATTGCCATACTGTTTTCCATAGCATTTGCACAATTTCCACCAACAGTGCACAGGGATACCAATTTCTCCACATTCCTGCCAATGCTTGTTATTTTCTGGGTTGGTTTTTTTTTTTATAGTGGCCATCCTCATGGATATGGATATGAGGCTTTATCTCCTATGGTTTTTATTTGTATCTCTCTAATGATTAGTGACGTTGAACATCTTCTCATGTGCTTATTGTCCACTTGTATATTTTCTCTGGAGAAATGTCTGTTTCATTCAAGTCATTGCTACTTTTGAATTAGGCTGTATAAGTTTTCTTTGTAGTTACCATGGGAATATTACAAACATTCTAAAGTTATAACAACCCATTTTAAACTAGTAACTACTTTCAGCAATGGGGATTAAAAACAATCTACTTACATACCTATCAATCATCTTGAACCAAAAGTCACAGGCAATGAAGGGAGACAAACTAGCTAACTCATATTATTTTCATAGACTGCATCTTGAAAACAAGGGTGAAGATGTTCTTTCCAATTGGTCTCACCTGCAGCACACCAAACCTGTTCCTGGGGAATTGGATTAAGGCAAGCTGGGCAATAACCAAAAGTCCAAAGCTACAGTTAGTGCCTCTGGGTGCCATCAATAATGGAGTCAAAAGCAAAATATACTCAGGGATCAAAGTAGGGGGAAAGGCACAGTCAGCTGAAACTGCCTGGAGAGACATGGATCAAGAGAAATGACAGAACCCCTCAGAATGTGGCATAACCCTATTATCTTCACAAAATTTACAATTATGCAATACTAAAATCCAATATCCAGGTCTCAGAGGAAGCTTCTTTCTTCCAGAAAGTCTCTCTCCTACAAAAAAAAAAAATTCTCCTAAATTCTGATTCCCATCTTGCTCCCCAGGCTCAGGCACTGTGACCACTTAACTGACAGTAGAACTTACTTTTCAGCAACTCTCAGAACAAAGTGAGGCATATATTACAAGTCCCCCCCAGAACAAAGTGAGGCATATATTACAAGTCCCCAAAGTGAGACATATATTACAAGTCCCCCCATTGCTTCACATCTTTGTGTAATGCAAAGTTTCCTATTGCTCTTTTTTCTATCTTTCTCTGTGCCAGGAATATTCAATGTTTTATTTTTCCATGCTTTAGTTATGTATCATAGTAGCTGCCGCCTCTTTCTCCTGGATTATGTCATCATGTAAGCATCTAACTCTTGACTTTATAAGTACTCACTTCATTTTTTTTAAAGATGTAGGGTACAGTACAGTTCCTTTCTCATGTTTACCTCAGATGAAAAATTGCACTAAACAGATAAACTAACTTGGAACTACTTAAAGCTTATGTTTCCAGAACATCATCAGTTCCTTCCTTTTGCAGTGTGTTAAGATAAGACTCTTCCTGTTTTGGAAATCCACTATGGTTCTAAACCTGAGGACACTAACAACCAAGTAACAATTCATTCAAAAGCAGGATGCTAGTCCAGCCTTTTTGGAGTTGTATTAAATTCATAAGGCATGAAAAAACATTATTCCAATTCAGTCATTTATTAACCTCTGTAAATTTAGGAAAACGTTATGATTACACTTTTTCCAAGATACCCTTCTGTAATAAGGATACTGAATATTGTACTTAAAAATCATACTTTCTATCTCAATTTTAAACCATGGAAACTGGAGGAACTCTCACCAATTTATTTTTTCCTTACATTGTGTCATCTTTTGACTCACATTTTACATTCATCTAAACAAAGAAGCAAAAATAGGGAAACATTCTGATTACTCTGACTTTGGTCGTGTGCGCATCCATTCTTCTAAATAAAAATCTGTCACTGGGGACATTGTGATTATCCCAGCCGTAATTACTCACCCCTTGCATCCTCACCCTGGCCATGGAAGCAAGATAAAAGACAGCAGCTCCTATTCGGAACACAGTTTTAAAGAAGGTGAACGCTGATTTTCCAGCTGAATGGTAGGGAAAGGTAACACACACGCAGCCAGTGAAAAAAACTGCAGTCACCTGACAAGTGATTCCAATTTAAGTCCAATTTTTCCTTTAGCAATAAAAAGAATTACTATGTTCCAAGTACTTTAAAGGTATTCATTCTCATAAAAATGCAGTGAGATTGATGCTGTTATTATTTCTATTTTATAAATGTCAAAACTAAGAAAGGAATCTGAGAAAAAGCTCATGGTTACAATAAAATAAAGTAGGAATGCAATTTGAAAACAAAAACTTTGGCTTCAAATCTGTTCTTATGAACTATACTGCACTGTTACTCTAGAGTCAACATCTCCTGTTGAATTACCTGTGATTCTGTTTATAGATTGTGGCAGAGTTATGGTTTCCTCAATCTCTATATCTGTTCTGCTTACCTTCTGAGTGCATGATTATTCATACAGAGACTTTATTTCCTATATTACAGCCAGTGCTTAAATTTTCACAAATGGAGTATCAGCAGACAGGTGGCATGCCATAATTAAGTATGAACCATAAAACATTAAATAAATATTCTACCACTCAATTTTCCCTTCTCAAAATCTGGAAATAATCTCTATGTAATACAAAGCTGCCCTACATGAACCTATTGGCAGTCATAATGTTTAGAGGAAAAAAAGCTGTCCTACAAGACTGGGATGTGATCCTCAGTAGAAAACTCCTTTAGTTCGTTTAGGAAGGAGTTATGGGATAAAATAAAGTGTGCTGTAGAAAGTTTATTCCAAGTAATATTTTTGCAGCAGAAAGTGTAGTGAGAGGAAGGGAACTGTTTTTACTTCTATATTCTGTGTCTCACTAACTTGAATACAAATTTCAGCCTTTTCCTTCTGTGCTAAGGAGAAACAAACATCTTTAACCTGAAATGTAAAACACTTGGACAAGCTGTCCAGCTGCCCAGATAGCCAACACAACTCCACAGCTATCCTTAATTCAGGAAGAGTTAAAGAATCTTTGTGAGATTTCTCAGGCTGTGGTGAGGGTAGTCATTGTAGGCATGTATTACACAGGAAAATCTGAACTGTTGAATCAGCTAGCAGAAGAGAACCATGGTGAGTGTGTCCTGGTGAACCACTGGTTAACTCAGACAGGTCACCCCTCCTCTAAAGTTACGTGAAAAGCCCATACAACTCCTAGAAAAAGAGAAATTTTATTCCCATTCTCCACCCCTCTCCCTCTCTCTCTCTCTCTCTTCCTTTCAAATAATTATTCAACCACTAGTCACTCTCCCCTGCTCAGAGATTCAGCTCCTAAAATTATTCCCTTTATGTTTCCTGTATCATCAGTTTTTATAATCCCTAGTGTACCATGTTTATATACATTTGAAATGAATTACGACTAGAAGGTCTATCGGTTCATGTTCTGTTTTTGGTTTTTTTTTTTTATAGACTGGGTCTTGCTCTGTTGCCCAGGTTGGAGTGCAGTGCTATGAACATAGCTCACTGTTGCCTTGCACTCCTAAGTTCAAACTATCCTCCTGTTTCAGCTTCCCTAGTAGCTAGGACTACAGGTACACACTACCATGCCCAGCTAATTTATTTTTTAATATTTTGTAAAGACAGGGCTTTCACTGTGTTAGCAAGGTAGGTCTCAAGCTCATGGTCTCAAGTGATCCTCCCACCTCAGCCTCCCAAAGCATCAGGGTTGCAGGTGTGAGCCACTGCACTCAGCCCATGTTCTTATCCACTCTGCCAACCTCTCTCTTCAAAGTGGTATTTAGACTATTTACATTTAATGTAATTATTGATGTTTGGGGCTTAAGTCTATGTTTTTTTATACTTTATTATTTATTTTTAAAATATAATTTATTTTTAGAAAAGTTTTGGGTTCACAGCAGTGCAAAGTGGGCAATGCAAAGATTTCCCATATACTCCCTATCTCTACACATTCATAGTTCCCCCTCATTTTCAATACCCCCGTTGAAGTAGTACATTTCTTATAACTGATGGGCCAGCAATGATTCATTATTATCATTTAACATCCATAGTTTACATTAGAGTTCACTCTTGTTGTTGTATAGGTTATGGATTTTGACAACTGTATAATAACATGCACCCATAATTATAGCATCATATAGTACTGTCCACTGCTGTAAAAATCCTCTGCACTCCATTTATTCCTCTCTCTCTCCCCTCAACCACTAGTAACCACTGATTATTTTTTTTTTACTGTTTCCCTAGTTTTGCCTTTTCCATATGGTATGTAATCTTTTCAGATTGGCTTCTTCCATGTAGTAATGTACATTTAAGTTTCCTATGTGACTTTCCATGGCTTCATAGCACATTTCTCTTTAGTGCTAAATAACATTTCATTGACTAGATGCATCACAGGTTTTTTTAATCCATCCACACACAAAAGGACATCTTGGTTGCTTCCAAATTTTGGTACTTGTGAATAAAGCTGCTATAAATATCTGTGTGTGTGTTTCTGTGTGGACATATTCAACTCCTTTGGGTAATTATAAGGGGTGTGATTACTAGATTATACGGTAAGAGTCAGTTTAGTTTTGTAAGAAACTGAAAAAATGGCTTCCATAAAAGCTGTACCATTTTGTATTCCCATCAGCAATAAATGAGAGTTTCTGTTACTCCACATTCTTGCAGGCATTTGGTGTTGCAGGTCTTCTGGATTTCAGCCATTCTAAAAGATGTGTCATGCTATCTTATTATTGTTTTAATTTGCATTTCTCTAATGACGTATGATGTGGAGCATGTTTTCATATATTTTTGACATACCTTCTTTAGTGAGGTGTTCGTTAAAGTCTTTGGCCCATTTTTAAATCAGATTGTTCTCTTATTGCTGAATTTTAAGAGTTCTTTTTATATTTTGGGTATCAGTCTTTGATAAGATACCTCTTTTGTAAATGTTTTCTACTAGACTTGCCTTCTCATAACAGTATCTTTTGCAGAGCCGAAATTTTTTATTTCAATGAAGTCACACTTATCTATTCTTTGTTTTGCAGATCATGCCTGAAAAGTCATTGCCAAACCTAGGGTCATCTAGATTTTCTCCTGTGTAATCTTTTAGGCGTTATATAGCTTTGCATCTTACATTTAGGTCTATGATCCATTCTGAATTCATTCTTATGAAGGGTGTAATGTCTAGATCTAAATCTTTTTTTACATGTGGATGTCCACGTATTCCAGCACCATTTGTTGAAAAGACTATCTTTACTCCATTGTATTGCCTTTTATCCTTTGCCAAAAAGCAGTTCGCTATATTTATATGTCTATTTCTGTGCTCTTTACTCTGTTCCATTGGTCAATTTGCTTATTCTTTCACCAATACTACACTGTCGTGATTACTGTAGCTTTATAATAAGTCTTGAAATCTGGTAATATCTGTATCCAACTTTCTCCTATTCCTTCAATATTTTGTGTGTTATTCTGGGTCTTTTCCTACTGCATATTAACTTTAAAACCAATTTGACATTAGTCACAAAATAACTTGCTGGGAATTGGATTGGGATTACGTGGAATCTGAGCTCAATAATGAGTTCAAATCTTCACTGTTAATACATATTTTGTAGGTTTGACCTGTTAGAGAAAAACTATAAATTTTTCCTTAAAACTGTGGTATTATCTATTCTTGTAATTATTCCCATTGTTTCTTATTTTGGAGTTATTTTATAAGGTTCATAAAATGTAACAAAGTTATATCTTCCTGGAACCTGGAACTTTCATCATTTTCTGTATCCCTCTTTATCTCTAGACATGTTTTATTAATATATTTTATATGCTACTATATATTACATAGCACATATAGATGTGTACACACACGTATGCTCTTAAACATTTTTTATAGTAGTCTTCTTACTATGTTGCAACAATCCAACCTCTTCTTGATATTCAGAGTCAATTGTCTTGGTCAGTTATTAGTATGTTGACACCATTCAGTACTTGCTGGCACAAGATTGCACAAAAAGCTATAGCTTTTGGTTTCGTGGGGGCTTTTAGTGTGTCATCTAGAGAAAACTCAGGAACCAACAACCCAGCATTGCAGGGACAGGAGGCATAAATTCCTTCAAGGAAGTCACTGTGTGTGATAATGAGTGAGGTCACTCATTTCCACCCCTTATTCTCCAAACCCAGTTATTATATGTGTTGGATACATGGAACCATGCTGTGGGTGCACAGATACTGAGAACTTTAGGTATTGTGTTAGATCACGCTTTCTCCACTTGGGTAGCTCTTTTTTTTTGAGTTTAAATACGTTTTATTTTTAAACAACCTACATAACACGTTTTTCTTAAAAAAACAATGCCTCCACTCCAAATAAACCACGGTCAAAACAAATGAAGTTCAAGATGACATCAGTCCATTTGTCTTAGATCCTGGTGTGTGTGGATGACAAGCAGCAGCCAGTTAAGATGACAGGTGATAGATCCAAAGTAATTGCCAAATTTGTTAACATTTTTCCATCTCTAAACCATCCTTAAAGAAAATCACATATGGGGTCACACCATCCTCACGGTAGTCCAGTAGAGCAACCATGCCATCTGGATTCATGTTTTCACCAGTAAAGAACTGGTAGTTTTTAAAATTAGCCAGGATGTGCTTGATTTGTTCTGCAGCCCCTGTCATAAAAGGTTTTACTCGTTCCGGTCTCTGTTCTTCAAGTTTGCCTTTGATAGATTTCATGTAGTCTTTGATGTACTTCCCTCTTTCCCCAAGTGAACTCTTGAACAACAGAAAAGGCAGAGCTATCCCTGCAGCATGCCACAGTGGCCAGGAGTCCCTATTTTACACTGGAGCAGTTACTTGTGCCCATGAGGGGGAGCTGGACAACAGCCCACTCTGACATACCTCTCCCTGACCAGCTTTTCACTCACCTCCTTTAAAATCCTAACGACCTAGGATTTGGGGGCGTTTCCATCACCCATTGCCCAGGTCATCTGTACACTTTTCCTGGGGAAAGAGAGGGCACACACACACACACACACACACACACACACACACACCCACACACACACGTACACACACAGCTCGCAGTCACCATTACGGCTGGCTATTTTCTCTAAACACCACTTCCTGGCTGCAGGCCAACTGGCAGAGCCCATTACATCTGAGATACAGCCCCTGAGAAGGTGATTAGAACAAAACCCATGTCACTGTACAATCTCACAGACCAGTCCATAAACTGAAACTTCAGAGAGCTTCTCCAGAGGGTCCCCAATAGGCATTAATGACCAAATCTCCTTAGAAGTAAATCTCTGTGCCTTCACATCACGAGATACCTTGCGGGCACCCTCTAACACCAGCTGAAAGGTGGAAGCTTCCTATGGCAGTTAGACCAAGAAGAGTAGCAAAACCCACAGTGGTCCTACTACCACAAGAAAAGGAAGAGTGAAACACAAGAGGGGAGCACACTGCAGGATACAAATAAAAATAAAAAGTAAACTCCATAAAAGGCCACTCCAACAGTAAAAATCTTATCTAACTGTCAAACAACAACAAAAAAAGAAAAGTCTGTCTTTACAGATGAGGAAGAACCAGGGGAAAAAACACCATCACCCCCAAAGCCTTAATGAGATGTCATTCACAAAAGATCCTCCCAGATACCAAGAAATGGAACTCATCCAGAATGGCCTGTCCCTGATGACAGACAGGAATTCATACTATAGTTGGCAAAAATAGTGAAGAAAAGCCATGAGATGATAGAAGAACAGATCACCCATGTAATAAAAACAGTATGGGAAGTAAAACTGAGTTGGCCAATATAAAACAGATCCGGTCTGAAATTCTGAGTATGAAGAATTATATCCTAGAATTTCAAAGAACAATGATGAGCCTGGGCATTAGAATTGACCAGGCAGAGGAAACCATCTCAGAACCAGAGGATCAAACTATTGAACTAGCCGGGCTCGGTGGCTCAGCCTGTAATCCCGTGCCTTTGGGAGGCTGAGGTGAGTGGATTGCCTGAGCCTGCGGGTTCGAGACCCGCCTGGGCAGCGAGACCTCATCTCTACAATAAATCATAAATCAAAAAAATCAGCTGGGCGTGGTAGCGCATGCCTGCAATTCCGGCTACTCGGAAGGCTGAGGCGGAAGGATCGCCGGAGCCCAGGAGGTGGAGGCTGCGGTGGCCGGGAGCGGCCATTGCTCTCCAGTCTGGGTGACAGAGTGAGACTCCAACTCAAAAAAAAAAAACAAACTATTGAACTAATCCAATCCAACACAAACAAAGAGAAAAGACTCAAGAAGAATGAGCCAAGCCTACAAGAGATTTGAGATTATGTAAAGAGGCCAAATACATGACTGATTGGCAAGACTGAGGCAGAAGGGGAAACAGAGAACACCCTAGAACAAGCCTCCCAAGAGGTCATCCAAGAAAATTTTCCCTATCTTGCTAGAGAGGTAACCATCCAAATGCAAGAGATCCAGAGAATCTCTGCAAGGTATTACATGAGAAGATCATCTCCAAGACACTTAGTAATCTATCTCCACAAGGAAAACATGAATAATAAAAGTCTAAGGGCAGTTAGAGAGAAGGGACAAACCACTTACCAGGGAAGACCCATCAGAATTTCAGCAGACTTCTCAGCAGAAAACCTACAAGCCAGAAGGAACTGGGCTCCAACTTTAATATTCTTAAAGAAAAGCAATTCCATCCAAGAATCTTCTATCCTGCAAAGCTAAGCTTCATCAATGAAGGAGAATCAAATTCCTTCCCAGAAATCCAGTCCCTAAAAGAATATGCCACACCAATCCAGCCCTTTAGGAGATGCTTAAGAAAGTTCCAAGCACAAAAATGCAAGAACAGTCCCATTTATTATTAAAGCACAGGCAAGCACAGAATTAACATGCCATGCAAATCACCATAAAACCTGAAAAGCAAAGCAGTGTCTTAATAGCAACATGACAACACAAAACCCTACATATTAATAATTAACTTAAATGTAAAAAGACTGAACTTGCCACTCAAAATTGTATAAAGAAGCATGATCCAACTTTCTGCTGCCTCTAGAAAACCCATCTCACTACAAAGGGCACTCACAGGCTTAAGGTAAGGGCCTAGAGAAAGATTGTTCAGGAAAGTAGAAAACAAAAAAGAGCAGGAGTAGCCATTCTTATATCAGACAAAACATACTTCAAAACAAAAAAAGATTAAAAAGGATACTACATAATAATAAAAGGTTCAATCCACTACCAAGAAATATCCATCTTGAATATATATGCACCCAACATAAGAGCATCCAGATTTATAAAACAATTGCTACTTAAACTAAGAGAGGACATAGACACACATACAATTATAGTCAGAGACTTTTTTTTTTTTTTTGAGTTGGAGTCTCACTCTGTCGCCCAGAATGGAGTGGTCAGAGACTTTTATACACCACTAAAAGCCCTAGAATCATTGAGGCAAATAACTAACAAGGAAATCTGGAACCTTAACTCAACACTCAATCAATTGACTCTAATAGACATCTACAGAACACTTTACCCACAACCACAGAGTATACATTCTTCTCATCACCATATGGAACATACTCCAAGATCAATGACATTCTCAGGCATAAATCAAGTGTGAACAAGTTTCAAAATCTGAAATAATACTAAGCATCTTCTCAAACTACAGTGGAATAAAAGTAAATATCATCAACACCTAGACCCCTCCAAAACATACATATACATGGAAATTAAATGAGTGTTTCTGAATGACTTTGGAGATAACACAAAAATCAAAGCCAAAATAAAAATACTCCTGAAAGCAAATTAAAACAAAGACACAACATATCAAAATTTCTGGGATACCATCAAAGTGATGCTGAGAAGGAAGTTAATAACATTGTATGCATCTATCTTGAAAAGACAAATATCTAAAGAAAGCAGCCTAACATCACATCTAAGGGAGTTGGAATCCAATCTAATCCTAGATTTAGTAAAAAAAAATACAAATTACTAAATTAAGTTAACAGATGAATGAAATAAAATCCATAAAATCACAGAAAGGATCAAGAAGACAGAAACGGGTTCTTTGAAAGGATAAATAAGATTGACAGAGCCCTGGCCAGATTGACTAAAAAAAGAGAGAAAGTTCAAATAAACACAATTAGAAATGAAAAAAGGCAATGCCATAACAGACTCTGAAGAAACTCCAAGGATTGTCAAAGATTACTATAAACATCTGTATGCAAATAAACTAAAAAATCTAGAGAAAATGGAGCAATTCCTGGCATAACATAACCTCCCAAAATTGAAACAGGAAGAGATTGAAACTGAAACCTCCCCACCAAAAAAGCTCTGGACCAGATGGCTTCTCAGCTCAATTCTACAAGACATATAAGAAAGAGTTGATAACAATTCTACTGAAAGTATCTCAGGCAATTGAGAAAGAAGGAATTCTCTCTAGCTCATTCTATGAAATCAATATCATCCTGATACCCCAAAATGGCAAAGACTCAACAAGAAAACTACAGGTCAATTTCTCTGATGAGCATAGATGCAAAAATTCCAAAAAGATTCTAGCAAATCTCACTCAATAACATATTTCAAGGATCATTCATCACAACCAGATAAGCTTCATTTTCAGGTTGCAAGACTGATTCAACGTATGTAAACCAATAAACATAATCTGTCACATAAAGTGTAAAACTAAGAACCACATGATTATCTCACTAGATGCAGAAAAACAATTCCATGAAATCCAGTATCCCTTCTTGATAAAAACTATCAAGTATCTGGGTGTCAAAGGAACATTTCTGTAAATAATAAGAGTCATCCACAACAAACCTGCAGCAAACATCATACTTCATGGGCAGAAGCTGGAAGCATTTCCACTAAGAGCTGGAACAAAACAAGAATGCCCACTCTTACCCTTTCTGTTCAACATAATACTGGAAGTCCTAGCCTGAGAAATTAGATGGAAAAAGGAAATCCAGGTATCTAAACAGTAAAAGAGAAAATTAAAGTATCCCTCTTTGCAGATGATATGATTCTATACCTAGAAAACCCTTGAGAATCTGTCAAAAACCTCCATGTGCTGATAAAAGACTTCAGTAAAGTCTTGGGATACAAAATCAATGCACACACAAAAAATTGCATTTCTATACATCAACAACAAGCAGGCTGAGATCCAATTAAAAAAAACTCACAATCCCATTCACAATAGCCACCAAAAAAGACCTCTCATTGTAATGAGAACTACAAAACACTGCTCAAAGAAATCATAGATGACACAAACAAATGGAAAAACATCCCATGTTTGTGGGGAATAATTTATATTGTCAAGATATTTATGGTACCCAAGACAATCTGCACGATTCCTATCAAATTTCCAGCATCATTTTTTACAGACTTAGAAAATACAATCTAAAATTCATATGGAAGCAAAAAAAGAGCCTGAATAACTAAAGCAATCCTCGGGGGGGAGGGAAATCTGGAAGCATCACTCTTCCAGACTTTATTTATTTATTTAGTTAGTAAGTTAGTTATATTCATCTTTAAATTTTTTATTTTAAAATTGTGGGGTACAATTTAGGGTTAGGTATACAACTATTCATTGTTCAGGTACCCTTGTTGATGAGGTGTCCCCCCCTTCCCCAAGCAGATTCCCACTACTGCCAATCCCACCTCTCTGCCCCTCCCACACCCCCACAGTTTCCTGCTACTGTCAATCCGTTTCTTACAGTATTACTCTAGTTGTTCAAGATCCACTTACAGGTGAAAGCATGTGATACTCAATTCTTTGCTTCTATGAAAGATCACTCTGTTACAGACTCTAACTCCATCCAGGTTGCTGCGAAGTCCGTGATTTTGTTCTTCTTTATGGCTGCGTAACATTCTATTGTGTATATGTACCACATTTTTTTTATCCAGTCCTCTTTTGATGGCAGCACAGTTGGTTCCATGTTCTTGCTATTGTGAACAATGCTGCGATAAACATACGTATGCAGGTATATTTTTTATAGAGTGATTTGAGTTCTTCTGGGTATATTCTCAGTAGGGGGATTGCGTGGTCATATGGAAGGTTGATTTTTAGAACTTTTAGGAATCACCACACTGTTTTTCACAGAGGTTGTACTACTTTACACTCCCATCAACAGTGTAGAAATGTTCCCTTTTCACCACATCCTCTCCAGCATCTGTTATTTTTTGAGTTATTGGTGATGGCCAATCTGACTGGAGTTAGGTGGTACCTCAGTGTAGTTTTAATTTGCATCTCTTTGATGACTAGTGAGGCTCAACATTTTTAATGTTTCTGTTGACTGCTCATATGTCTTTTTTTGAGAACACTCTGTTTATATATTTTGCCCACTTTGTAAAAGAGCTGTTTGTTTTTTTCCTTTCAGCACATTTGAGTTCCTTTTAGATCCTGGATGTTAGGCCTTTGCCAGGCATGGACTACCTTCCACTATTCCAGATGTTAAACTATATTAAAGGCTACATTGGCACAGACAGCATGGTACTGGTACAGGAATAGACACATAGACACATAGACCAATGAAACAGGACAGAGAATCCAGAAATAAAACCACGGACTTTCAACCCACTTATCTTCTACAAAGCTAATGAAAACAATCATTGGTGAAAGGAAAATATATTTAGCAAGCAATGCTGGGGAAACTGGATAACTACATGCAAAAGAATAAAACTGGGCCCTTATCTATCACCATAAACAAAAATTGACCAAGGACTTAAATGTGAAACCTCAAACTATAAGAATCTTAGAAGAAAACTCAGGGAACACCCTCCTGGATGTCAGAATAGGCATTGAATCCATGACCAAGTCCTCAAAAGTAAATGCAGCAAAAGCACAAATTGAAAGGTGGAACCATATCAACTGCAGAGTTTTTGCACAACAAAGGAAAAACTATCAAGCTAGTAAAGAGACATGGGGGGAAATATTGGCAAGCTGTGCTCCCAACAAAGATCTAACTTCAAGGATCTATAAGAAACTGAAATGAATTGACAGGAAAAAAAATTAAAAAGTGGGCAGAGGACATGAATAGACACTTCTCAAAGGAATACATTTAAGCAGACAATGAACATGTTAAAAAATGCTCAGCCTCACTAATCACCAGATGACTGCAAATCCAAACTATAATGAGATACCACTTAACACCAATAACGAAGCCAAAGAAACCATCAAAAGAGCAGGGAGACAACCCACAGAATGGGAAAAAATATTTGCCAACTATGTGTATGACAAAGGACTAACATCTAGGATGTACAAGGAACTCAAATGAGCTAAAAGGAAAAAAAAAACAAAAAACAGCCCCATTAAAAAGTGGACAAAAGACATGAACAGACAGTTCTCAAAAGAAAATACACAGGCAACTAACAGACACATGAAAAAGTGCTGAGCCTCACTCATCATCAGAGAAATGAAAATCAAAACCACACTGAGATACCACCTAACCCCAGTAAGAATGACCACCATTAATAAAACAAGCAACAACAGATGCTGGCAAGGATGTGGAGAGAAAGAAACACTTCTATACTGCTGGTGGGAATGAAAACTAGTGGAACCTCTTTGGAAGACAGAGTGGCAATTTCTGAAAGAACTAGAAACTGACCTTTCATATGACCCTATTGGGAATATACTCGGAGGAACTCAAATCATTGTACAAAAAAGATACCTGCATATATATATGTTGTTGCCGCTCTCTTCACAATAGCAAAAACATGGAACCAACCATGCTGCCCATCGAAGCTGAACTGGATTTTAAAAATGTGGTACATATACCCAATGGAATATTATGCAGCCATAAAGAAGAACAAACATATGGATTTCGCAGCAACTTGGATGCCATTTAGAGTTGATAATACTCAGTGATCTATCACAGAAACAAAGAACAGAGTACCATATGTTATCATTCATAAAGTGGACCTTGAACAATTATAATACTATAAGAAAGAGATTGGCATTAGTGGGAAACTGTCAGGGGAGGGGGTTGAGACTGGCAGTTGAGGGAAACTGCTAGGGGAGGGATGCCCACACCTCATCAACAAGGGTACCTGCATATTCAATGTTTGTATACCTAACCCTGAATCGTACCCCACATCTTAATCATTAAAAAAAGAGGAAGAAAATCATGTCCCTTTGGCAGAAGCATGGATGTAGCTGGAGACTATCATACTAAGCAAACTATCTCAGAAACAAAAAACAGAATATCACATGTTTTCACTCATGAACAGGCCCTGATCACCGGTCACATGAGCACAAATTAGGAACAGCAAACGCTAAACATTGTTAAAGGAGGGAGAGAGGGAGGAGGGATAAGGGGCTCACAGTCACACATTGGGTCCAGGTCCAATATCAGGGGGAGAGAGTGCTTACTAAAAGCCCAAGCCTCACTTGCAATCAATTTGCTTACATAGTACATCCTCACAACTCTAATATAAAATTAGAAAAGAAAAAGGAGAAGTGATGTGAGAGCTGGGAGTGTTAGCCTCTTCCACAGTGGGAACCCAACTAGAGAGTATGCCTCAGCACTTACAGAGGAACAAGACCAGCAGCACACCCCACAACTCGCCAGAGAACAGACAGGACCCAGAGTGTGCAAAAAAGAGAGAAATTGATCAGCCTAGGTTAGAACGAGGCAGATCCATCAGATCACTGGCACAAACCATAAGCAGTCTCCGGACATGACAGGGGAGTGAGGGGAATTCAGGAGTTCTGTGCCCCTGCCACAGACTCAGAAGTCCCCCTGAGCCTTGAAGGTCTCAAGTTTCTCAGGGGAAATGGCCTTTACCCCAGCTGTGTGCTGTCAAAATCCACATCGAGCTGAGCAGGCAAAATACTGTGAGCTGTGCCAAGACTCCAGCTATGCGGTTTCCCAGGAACTTAACCCTTGACAGTGGCTACATTCTAACTGAGGCTGAGAGGGAACAGGAAGTCCTGGCACTTTAATTTGCCCCAAAGATGAACTCCACCACAGCAAACACTTTCTCTCTGGGGACAGGCTGTTGTGAGAAGATCTGAGGCCAGCTGCACTTTTATGTTCTGAACAAAGACTGCCTGAGGCAAAGTTAAGGGTGCTAGGTGGGACTCCTTGCCCAGCAACTTTTCAATCCTCATGTATACTCTTTTGTGCAACCTCCCCGCAACGTGGCAGCATTACTCCAGAGGCTGGGAACTACTTTCCAACTCCCCCTCATGTAACCAATCATGCACATGGGTGGGGAGCTGGAGCATGTGCCCCCGTCCCTCTTGAAAGTTTAATATAGAAAAGGAATTTCAATGATCCCCACAGCCCTGCCCCACTGCCTAGGTCACCTATGTACTTCTTTGGGAAAGCATGGGCCAGACAGAAAATGCATAGCCACCATCACACCTGGGTTCTTCCAGAAGCACCACCTCCTGGCCAGAGGTCAGCTGCCAGAGTTCATAGCAACATCTGATGCACTACCCCAGCTCTTGGGAAGGTCTGATCCCAGACCCCACCTCACATCACTCTCCAAGTCACTCCAGCCATTCAGGATGCCTTGAGCCAGTGCATGTACTCAGCACAGCACTGCCAGGGCTGGCAATTGAGAAATCCACCATGCCAAGGCTATGTAGAACCAAGGAGTCCCTATAGAGTTTATGCCACATCCCTGCCAACCTCATTAGAGCTGGTGCTTGTAGCCAGCACTGTGAAATCAGAGAATGGGTCAGCCTGGTTTGGCTCTACCTAACGTTGCCCTCCCCCACTCCAGGAGGAAGGTAAAAGCAAATCTCATATCACTGCAAATCTTGCAGATGAGGCTATGGTCTGAGGAATTCATGGAGAATTCAATCTCCGTGCCTCCATACCACCAGATCTCTGGCAGTCACTCCCCAGGATTGACCCAAATTGGGGCAGCCCCATAAGGCAGCTGGACCCAGAAGAACTGCAGGACTTATATTCCCAGGGGAAAGAGAAGTGTACCACATCAGGAGAGACAAAAATAAATAAACAAATAAGCAAATAAATAAAACCAGATTTCAAGCTTCCTTGTGCGACTGATCTCTTGGCCTGAGGAAAGTTTCCTTCAGCAGAGATGCAGACACAGTGTTGGCCTCAGTGGAGGAAGGTGCCAGTTCTGCCCCAGAAGTTGAGTAGCCCTGGTGTCCATGAAGAGCCCTGAAGAAAGAGACTTCTCCATCCCTGTGCCCACCACTGCAGACGTTTGCTTCTCTCAAGGGAATTGAGTAAGAGTGCACCTATCAACGCACTTTCTACAGTTTTCTGTGACAATAGCAACACCATGGGAGGTGGGCCCTTCAGGATCAGGCTACCACAAGGGGTGGAATCCCACTTCTCCCCTACAATGAATGTCAAATTCCTACAGATGGACAGTGATGCATGTCTGATCTACAAATTCCGAATAGGCCGGGCTCGGTGGCTCAGCCTGTAATCCCAGCACTTTGGGAGGCCGAGGTGAGAGGATTGCCTGAGCCCGCGGGTTCGAGACCCACCCGGGCAACTTGGCAAGACCTCGTCTCTACAATAAAATTTAAAAAAACTAGCCAGGCGTGGTAGCGCGCGCCTGTAGTTCCAGCTACTTGGAAGGCTAAGGCGGAAGGATCGCCGGAGCCCAGCAGGTCGAGGCTGCGGTGGCCGGGAGTGTGCCACTGCACTCCGGTCTGGGCGACAGAGTGAGACTCCAACTCAATAAATGAATAAATAAATAAATAAATAACAATAAAAATTCCGAATAAGACATAGGCACTGTGGAAAAGCAGGCCGCTTTCCTGCCAGCCCAATAGTGGAGCTGAGATGGCTCTCCCCTATCTCCTCCAGGCAAAACCAGTGCACTTTAATGGGAGCTCCCCTAACTGCCCTCATCAGGACTGAGACTTTAGCCAACTTTAAGGGTATTGCATATAACCAATTGCTTTAGCTGCAACCAGTTCTCACCCACATGTGCCTCCCAAGGGCCTGAAATCGAATGGTTCAATCCAGAGAAAAATTACTGAGGGAAAAATAGAGAGATTACACCACACTGCTGGGGAACAAGATAAGTTTTGAGAGTTCTCTGGCATTCTAGCTCTCCAGAAGACAATGGACCCACTTATACACACCCAATAATTGCTACTACAAGCAGTATCTGAGAAAGCTATCTCACAAAGTTTCTCCATAACCAAGGAATTCATACAGAGCTTATACCACTGAAAGTGCCAGAGACAAAGCTAGACAAGAATAACTATACACATTAAAGTCACATCCCTGGGGGAGGGGGAGGATTGAATCAAAAACAAATCTAACAATAATAAGAAATAGACTACCAAAAACAGAAGGAAATGGAAAAATAATCCTGGCAATATGGAAAAACCCCAAACAAAAATAAACGGAGTTACTCAGCACTCCCAAAAGACCACACTAACTCTTCAGCAACAGACCCTAGCCAAAATGAAATATTTTAAATTCTAAGGATAGAATTAAAAGATTGATTATAAAATTTTTAATTGTGATCCAAGAAATGATTGAAAACCACATAAAGAAATTTTTAAAAACTATTCAGAGCATGAATTCTCCAAAGACATAGACACTAAAAAATAAATAAATAAAAGGCGCCGGGGCTCGGTGGCTCATCCTGTAATCCCGCCTTTGGGAGGTTGAGGTGAGTGAATTGCCCGAGCCCGCAGGTTCGAGACCGGCCTGAGCAGCAAGACCTCATCTCTACAATAAATCAAAAAAAAAAAATCAGCCGGGCAAGGTAGCGCATGCCTGTAATTCCGGCTACTTGAAAGGCTGAGGCGGAAGGATCGCTGGAGCCCAACAGGTCGAGGCTGTGGTGGTCAGGAGCGGCCACTGCACTCCAATCTGGGCGACAGAGTGAGACTCCAACTCAAAAAAAATAAAAAATTAAAAAATAAATAAAAGACTTGGAAAACCTATTTGAGGGAATAATTGAGAACTTCCCTGGCCTTGCCAGAGATGTAAACATCCAGATACAAAAGGCCCAAAGAATTCCTGGAAGATTCATTGCAAAAGGTCACCCCCAAGGCATATAGTCATCAGATTATGAAAATTTAATGTGAAAGAAAGAATTCAAGAGTAATAAAATAAAAGCATCAGATAATTTATACAGGCAAATCTAGCAGACTAGCAAATTAGTGCAATCTCTACGGAAATCGGGATGAAGATTTCTCAAAAGAATAAAAGTAGAGCTACACTGGATCCAATAATCCCTCTACTTGGTCTCTGTCCAAAGGAACAGAGATCATTATACAAAAAATAAACCTGCATTCATATGTTTTTCACAGCACAATTCACAATTGCAAAGATGTGGACTCAACCTAAATGCCCATCAACTGATCAGAGGATAATGAAACTGTGGCATACACACACACACACACACACACACACACACCATGGAATACTATTCAGCCACAGAAAATAATGAATTAAGGTTTATTTGCAGCAACTTGGATGGAATTGGAGACCATTAATCTTAAGTAATGTAACAGGAACAAAATCCAAATACCATATGCTCTCACTTTTAAGTGGAAGCTAAAATAAGGTCAGCAAAGGCATATAAAATGGATAATGGACATTGGAGACTCAGAAGTTGGAGGACGGAAAGGACAGGAAAGATGAAAAATGACTTCATGGGTACAATGTGTACAGGTGAGGGTGTTGAGTACACTTAAAGCCCAGACTTCTTTAGTACTATACAATGCATCCAGGTAACCAAAAAGCATTTGCACGCTCTAAAGATATTGGAACAACAAACAAAAAGACTTGAATAGATATTTCTACAAAGATAATAGATATCTATTAAGCACCTGAAAAGACGTTCCACATCATTAGCCTTCAGGGAAATGCAAATCAAAACAATGAGACACTACTTCTTACTAAGGTGGATCACCTGTCACATGGTAATGCTACCATTCATTTGATTAACTCCATCTTTTGAACGAATGCCACACATTGGTGTGTAGCAACAAATGTTGATGAGCATGTGGAGAAATTGGAACCCTCACCTACTGGTCATGGAAATGTAAAAATCGTGCAGCCACTTTGGAAAATAATCCAGCAGCCCCTCCAAAGTTTAAATACACAGTTACTATATGACCCAGCAATTCCATTTCTACATACAGAGGATGCCATAAAAATGTATACACATTTTAAGAAAGGAAAAAGCTGTATTAAAATTGAGGTTCTGGTAAGATGGTGACAGCACAGGCGGGACTGAGATTCTCCAAAAGTGAGTTCCCATAAAGACTCTTGCTTCACCTCCCCCGCCCCCACACCCTGCCAGCCACACCAATCTGAGACCTGGAGACCCTTGGTCCCATGCCCTGCCTGGCTACCGCAGGCCCTGCCACTGCTGCTGTTAAGCCCCAGGCAGCCCCAGACCCCCAGTCACATGGAATTCCCAGCTCCCTCCCCAGCTACACCGCCTGACCAGTGCCAAGCTGCCCCTGCCTGTGGAGGCCCTCGGCTACCGCCTTGTGGAGCTCTGGGTTCCCTTGCAGGTTATACTGCTCTGCCCAGCACCCAGCCCTACCAGCCCCCTTCCCTGGCTGAAGTGACCAGCCTCAACTCAAGCTGCCGCAGACCATGAAGGCCCTCGGCACCAGCACCTCAGAGCTATGGGCTCCATCCCTGACTGAGGTGCTCTGCACAGTCCAAAGATGCCACTGATGGCAGAGGCCCTCGGCACCCACCCACCCCTCGGAGCTATGGGGCCCTTCCCTGGCTGAAGCACCAAGCCCTCTTCAAGTCGCTGCTGCCCACCTGTGGAGGCCGCCAGCCTTCAACCCTCAGAGCTCCAGACCCCTTGCTGGACTGAAGAACCCCACCCTGTCCCAAGCTGCTGCCACCCACGGAGCTCCAGGCTCCCTCCCTGGCTGCAGCACTCAGCCCTGTCCCAAGCCTCCATCACCGAGGGAAGCCGGCGGCTCCCTCCCCAAGGAGCTCTGGGCTCCCTTGTCAGCTACACCGCCCGCCCCCAGCCACCCTGACCACTATGCTGACCAGCAACACCCGGCAGTCTCACATTCCACCTCCCCCAACTCGCCCCTGACCACAGCAGGACCAGAGAACAGTTGGAGCTAGAGACCAGGCAGAGACCTGCATTGCTCCCTGAGCTCCACCCAGCTCTGTGCAGCCTCCAGCTTGGGATCTAAGAACAAAGAAAGAAAAGGAGACCGAAGCTGCATGTGACTTGCCCATGCACCCATCTGTTTTGTACTCCACCTCCCCCAGCTCTACCCAGCTGCAGTAGAACCTGAGATAATCTGGAACCCTGTGACCAGAAAGAGAACTGCAGTGCCTCACCCACCCAGCTCTGTTCAACCACCAACTTGGGAGCTAAGACTTCATGTTTGTGTAAGGGAATAGTACATCATAAGAAGGTTGGTCAGCTTGTGTGTCTGTATGATTGTATGTCCTAGTTTGTTTTTTGTTGTCCCTGTTGTTTTTTTGTTTGAATATTTGTTTTTGTTTTTGTTTTGTTTTCTCTTACTCTTATCTGTCTTCAGGTCTATTTTCATTTATTAGTGGGTACCATTGTCTGTTTTTCCATTTACTCTCCTCTGTCTTCACCTTCCACTTCCCCTCCTCCCTGTTCCAATTTTTCCCTTTTCATACATCATTTTACTTTCTGGGAGCAAACCGATAGCTCCTCTTCATGAACAGATTATAAGGCAGTGGGAAATGGAATCCAGCATATCCATACACCTATCAGTGGATACTAGGATCTGCAGATAAATTTTGAATCACAGCTTCCCCCTCAAATAAATCTCAAAACTACAAAAGGTATAACCCTAAACCTACAGTCCAGCCTCAGAATCGAACAAAGTCAGAGGATTCACATAAGGAAGAATAGGAGATTGAGCAAACAGAAGCAAAAACAACCCTGCCACCCCAGAAAAACAGATTTAAAGAAGACAGAGAGAGAGAAAAAAAAGGAAAAAGTGAGGAGGCAAATCTACACAAATGAAGAAAAATCAAAAGAAGAATATAGGTCTCACACAGACCCCTGAGAGATCAGATATTGAGAAAACAGACTTCAGAATGCAAGCAATGAAGAGCCCCCAGAATGACTGGTCACATACTACAAGCCCAGATATCAAGACATTAATAGAGAGAACAAAAAGAATGGAGGAGAGACAAGAGGAAAATAGAAAGGAGTTGATAACTGAGATAATAGCAGTAAAGAATACTGTGATTGAAATAAATAGCAAACTAATAAGCATGGAAAGCAGAATTAGCCAAGCAGAAGACAGAATCTCCGAACTTGAAGATCAAAATATAGAACTCAATCAAATTGTCAAAAATAAAGAAAAGAAACTATAAAAGACAAAACAAAACCTTCAAGAGAAGAGCGATTACTTCAAGAGAGCAAACCTAAGAGTAATTGAACTTCCTGAGGCAGAAAGAGAGACAGAGACCACACTGGAACAAACATTCCATGAAATTATTCAAGAAAACTTCTCTCACCTCATCAGTGATGCAAAAACTCAAACACAAGAGATTCAGAGTATCCCAGCAAGACAACAAATGAGAAGATCAACTCCTAGGCACATAATAATCTGCCTGAACAAAGTAAGTATATAAGAAAAAATCCTAAAAGCAGCAAGAGAAAAAGGTCAAACTACCTACCAGGGAAGACCAATCAGAATAGCAGCAGATTATCTACAGAAACACTTCAGGTTAGGAGAGCTTGGAGTCCAATATTCAAAGTTCTCAGAGATAAACAATTTCAACCAAGAATAACCTACCCACCCAAGCTAAGCTTCATCAGTGAGGGAGAATTAAAATCTTTCCCAGACATCCAAACCCTAAGAACTTATGCTGCCTCCAGTTCATCCCTACAGGAAACTCTTAAGAAAGTATTAAACACTAAAGAAAAGAGAAAATGAACAACAGTGTTCTTCACAAGAGTACAGGAAAAAGATTGAAAACACACATGAACCATCCCAAAAAACCAAAAGAAAGACAACAAACAAACAAATACAACAACAACTCTATAAGAACATAATGACAAAGATAAACCCTCACATTTCAATAATTAGCCTGAATGTGAATGGACTAAATGCACCACTGAAAAGTCATAGGATGACAAAATGGATAAAATACCATGAGGCAACAATATATTGTCTCCAAGAGACTCACCTCACCAGAAAGGAAACTCACAGACTCAAAGTAAGAGGATGGGAAACAAATTTTCAGGAGAATGGAACAAAAAAGAAAGCTAAAGCTGCAATCTTATTCTCAGAAAAAATACCGTTTAAGCTATGAAAATCAAAAGAAGATGAAGAAGGTCACTATATAATGAAAAAGGTTCAATCCATCAATAACAAATATCCATCCTAAACATATATGCACCTAACTTAGGAGTACCAATGTTCATAAAGCAGCTTCTAGGCAAACTGAAAAAAGAGATTGACTCTAACGCTATCATAGTTGGGGACTTTAATACCCCACTCACAACCCAAGATAGATCATCAAGACAAAAAATCAGCAAGGGGACCCAGAACCTCAATGAGACTCCTGAACAAATGGACTTAATTGATACCTACAGAACACTCCATCCAATGACCACAAAATATACATTCTACTCATCACCACATGGAACGTACTCCTAGATCGACCACATCACTGGCCATAAATCAACATAAACAAATTTCATAAGATTGAAATCATGCCATCACCTTCTCAGACCACAGTGGAATAAAAATAAATATCTACACCAACAACATTTCCCCAAAGCCCACAAAAGCATGGATACTAAACAGCAATATGCTGAACAATGACTGGGTCAACACTGAAATCAAAGAAGAAATTGAAAGATTCCTGGTAACAAATAAAAATGAAGAAACATCCTACCAAAACCTTTGGGATGCAATGAAATCAGTTTTAAGAGGGGAATCTATATCTCTGCAAGTACACATCAAGAAAATGGAAAGATCACAAGTGGAGAGCCTAACATATCACCTAAGGGAGCTGGAAAGAGAAACCACCAAAACCCCAACTTTAGCAGAAGAATCCAAATCACAAAAATAAGAGCCCAAATACAGGACATAGAAGACAAAAATATCATAGAAAATATCAACAAAACAAAAAGCTGGTACTTTGAAAAAATTAACAAGATTGATGGACCCCTAGCCAGAATAACCAAGAAAAAGCCCAAATAAACACAATCAGAAATACAAAAGATCAAATCACAACTGACCCAGAAGAAATACAAAAAATTATCAGAGGTTACTATGTACACCTATACGGAAACAAACTTGATAACCTAGATGAAATGGAAGACTTTCTGACATCACACAACCTACCCAAGTTGAAACAAGAAAACATTGAGACACTAAATAGACCAATAACAACCCAGGAAATTGACTCTGTCAGACAAAAACTACCTACAAAAAAAAAGCCCTGTGCTGGATAGCTTTCCAGCAGAATTCTACAAAACATACAAGGAAGAGATGATACCAATCCTATAGAAAGTATTCCAGGCAATTGAGAAAGATAGAATTCTCCCCCAAATCATTTTACGAAGCTAACATTACATTGATACCCAAACCGGGTAAAGATGCAACAAAGAAAGAGAACTATAGGCCAATATCCCTTATGAACATAGATGCAAAAAGCCTCAACAAGATTCTAGCAAATCAGATCCAAAATCACATCTCAAATATCATCCACCATGACCAAGTTGGCTTCATCCCCAGGATGCAGGGTTGGTTCAACATTCACAAGACCATAAATGTCATTAAATACATCAACAGATGTAAAAACAAGAACCACATAATTATCTCATTAGATGCAAAAAAAGCTTTTGATAAAATCCAGCATCACTTCTTGATAAAAACCCTCAAACCTCTAGGTACAGAAGGAGCATACCTCAAAATAGTAAGTGCCATTTATGACAAACCCACAGCTAACATATTGCTAAATGGACAGAAACTAGAAACATTTCCCCTGAAAACTGGAACAAGACAAGTCTGCCCACTCTCACCCCTCTTGTTCAATATTGTGTTGGAAGTCCTAACCCAGGGAATTAGACAAGAGAAGGAAATCAGGGGTATCCTAATAGGAAAAGAGGAAGTCAAACTATCCCTCTTTGCTGATATGATCCTATACCTTGAAAATTCAAGAGAATCTGTCACAAACCTGCTTGCACTGATAAAAGACTTTGGCAAAGTCTCAGAGTACAAAAGAAATGTGCAAAAGTCAGTTTCATTCCTATATACCAACAACAAGCAGGAAGAGATCCAAATTAAAAGCACAATCCCATTCACAATAGCCACACAAAAAATGAAATACCTCTGCATCTTCCTAACCAGAGAAGTGAAAGACCTTTACAATGAGAATTACAAAACACTGCTCAAAGAAATCCAAGAAGACATAACAAATGGAAAAATATTCCATGTTCATGGATAGGAAGAATCAACATTGTTAAGATGTCCATCCTATCAAAGGCAATCTACAGATTCAATGCAATACCCATTAAGTTACCAATGTCATTCTTCTCAGACATGGAAATGACAATACAGAAATTCATATGGAATCATAAACAACCACAAATAGCCAAAACAATCCTTAGCAAAAGAAACAAAGCAGGAGGTATCATACTTCCAGATTTCAAACCCTACTATAAGGTTACAGTAATCAAAACAGTCTGATATTGGTACAAACACAGGCACATAGACCAATGGAACAGGATAGAGATTCTGGAAGCAAAGCCTCAATTCCTCAACCATCTCATCTTTGACAAAGCCTCCAGCAACGACTACTGGGGAGAGAAAAACTTATTCTATAAATGGTGCTGGGAAAACTGGCTGACCACATGCAGAAGGTTGAAACAGGACCCCTACCTCTCACCATACACAAAAATTAACTCTAAATGGATCAAAGAATTAAACATAAAACCTCAAACTATAAGAATCTTAGAAAATGCAGGAGACACCCTTATGGAAATTGGAGCTAGGAACCAATTCTTATTCAGAACCCTAAAGGCCAATACCTTAAACAAGATAGACAAGCCGGACCTCATCAAACTAAGGAGCTTCTGCAAAGCAAAAGAAACCATCAAGAGAGCAGGGAGACAGCCCACAAAATGGGTAAAAAATATTTGCCAACTGTATATCTGACAAAGCCCTAACATCTAAGATCTACAAAAAACTCACATGCACAGAAGGAAAAAAAACAAACAGTCCCTCAAAAAGGGGGCAAAAGACATGAATAGACATTTCTCAAAAGAAGATATACAGGCAGCCAACAGATACATCAAAAAGTGCTCAGCCTCACTCATCATCAGAGAAATGCAAATCAAAACCACATTGAGATATCACCTAACCCCTGCAAGAATGCCATCATTAATAAAACAAAAAACAACAGATGCTGGCGAGAATGTGGAGAAAAAGGAACGCTTCTACACTGCTGGTGGGAATGCAAACTTGTACAACCTCTCTGGAAAACAGTGTGGCGATTTCTGAAAGAACTAGGAATTGACCTTCCATATGAACTAGCAATTCCCTTATTGGGAATATACCCAGAGGAACTCAAATTATTCTACAAAGAAGATACCTGCACATGTATGTTTTTTGCAGCTCTATTCACAATAGCAAAAACATGGAACCAATCATGCTGCCCATCGAAACTGGACTGTATTAAAAAATGTGGTACATATACACAATGGAATATTATGCAACCATAAAGAAGGACAAATATATGGACTTTGCAGCAACCTGGATGGATTTGGAGTCGATCATACTCGGTGACTTATCACAGATACAAAGAACAGAGTTGCATATGTTCTCACTCATAAGAGGACCTTGAACAATTATAATGCTATAAGAAAGTGATTGGCAGTAATGGGAAACTGTCGGTGGGGTGGGGGGATTGTCAGTTGAGGGAGACTGCTAGGGGAGGGAAGGGCATACCTCATCAACAGGGGTACCTGCATGATCAATGTTTGTAAACCTAACCCTGAATTGTACCCCACACCTTTATAATAAAAAATTTAAAATAAAATACATAAGACCCAGGAAAAAAAAAATTTGTAATCCGCAATATATACTGATAACAAAAGATGAATACAAGTTATGTTTGACTTCTGCTATTACAAGAGGTAGTCAAAGTGGTTACTGTCAGTCCAGCCACTTCTGATTATGATTAACTACTGCTTGAGCAACATTGACCAAAGTGTTCACTTGGATTGCTGTGCATGCCACTTCAATGTCTTCCAGAAGTACTGCCAGTGTAGCCAGTTATGGTATACTGCATCCTTTAAGGTCCCCACAGGTATAAGTCAAGAAGTATTAAGGCATAAAAGCGTGGGGAAAGCTCGACCACACCTCTTCATCCTATCCAATTGCCCTGGCAAATTCTCATCGAGGTAAGTTTTCACATCTCAGTGGAGGTGCACTGGGGCACCATCTTGTTGGAAGTAAGATCAATCACTCCCCAAAAGTGTACAAATTGCAGGTAAAATGGATATGAGTAGCATGTCAAGGCATACACTTGACCAGTAACAGTATCTTCAAAAAAGAATGGTCCAATTAGTCCCCTTAACAACAGTCCATACCAGACATTGAGACCTGGTAAACTGACTTCTTTTTCCACGTGAACGTGTGGATTTTCTGGATCCTAATACACACAATTATGTCAGTTCAATGTTCTGTTGATTTTAAACTGTGCTTCATTAGACTAAACCATTTTCCTCACAAACTCCTCATCCTCTCATACTGTATTTTGAAACCACTCACAATACTGCATGCTTCAATCAAGGTTGCCTTCATTCAGTGTATGTAATAATCTTGGAATGAAAACTTTCCATTTTGCTGCTTTAAGAATGTGTCATATGCTTGCTCTGCTAACTCCTGCCTCATGTGCACATTGTTTAGTAGACTTCTGTGGTGAGCATGTAAACTGTTCCAACACCACAGTAGAAGACACAGGACTTGTTGTCCTGGGTCTTCCCGTGTGCATATAACACACAACACCATGCGGCTCAACACAAATGTGTGCAATTTTTAGGCATTTTGGAAGTTCTGTTGTGCACTCATGCTTCCAGTGTTGTACTTCCACAACATTCTCAAATTTCAAATACTACTTCAAAATGGTCTTGCAATCCTTAACAACAACCGTGCTTCTGCCATTTTCGTTGACTGTCCTGCCTGTCACATGGTGATGTTAGCATTCATTTGATTAGCACTGTCTTTGGAGTGAACGTCATAGTACACACTGCTACCATAACTCTATTCAGCTTGTAATGTATATATATAGATAACATCTCTTAAATGTGTATACATTTTTTGGCACCCTCAGTATATACCCACATGAAATGAAAACATATGTGCACACAAAAACTTATACATGAGTGGTCACAGTAGTATTTTTTAATAAGCACCAAAAAGCAGAAGCAACCCAAATGTCCACCAATGGATGAATGAATAAAGAAAATGTGCTATATATATGCAAAGGAATATTATTCAGCAATAAAATAAATGAAATATCAATAGATGCCACAACATGGATGAACCTTGAAAACATGCCAAGTGAAATAGATGCAAGAAATCACATATTACATGGTTTCATTTATAAGAAATATTCAGAATAGGCAAATCTATAGAGACTGAAAGTAGATTAGTGTTTGCCTAAGGAAACACCAGGGAAATTCTGGGGTCCAGGGAACTGAGAGTGTTTGTAAGTGGCTGTGGGGTTTCTTTGGGGAGGATGAAAATGTTCTATCACTGATTATAGTCATGGTTGTACAACTCTGTGAATATTCTAAGAACCACTGAATTGTATACTTTAGAGAGTGAATGTTATGTCATGTGAATTCCATTTTAATAAAGCTGTTATATTGTTTAAAAAGAAAATGATGTGGGATACACTTTTGAATACTCATAAATATGTGACATACACTTTTTAAACTCATAAATATGTTGTATTAGCATTGCTTGGGTCTTACCGGACGTTCTTTCTTTCCCTAAATGCTCATCCTGCATATAAAATTTCTTGTAATTTCAGTTCTCCCTTTAAGTTCTATGTTGTAGGTACTCTACCACTGAACTGAAGTGTACTTTTTCTCTCATGATAACAACTTGCACTCCAGCTGGCAGGCAAGGTGACATATTTATCATAGGCAAGCTGCAAAGCAAGCCCCAATGTCTTATATTTTTTGTAAATTTGAATTTCTATTCTTTCATCCTGTGTACCTCTATGCCAGCAAGTCCAAAGTGAT
Source organism: Carlito syrichta (assembly GCF_000164805.1). Taxonomy (NCBI): domain Eukaryota; kingdom Metazoa; phylum Chordata; class Mammalia; order Primates; family Tarsiidae; genus Carlito; species Carlito syrichta. Next base: position 211,269 of record NW_007249661.1, on the reverse strand, counting down.
TTTAGTTTATTTTGTTTTGTTTTATAATTACATCACAGAAGCTACTTCTTCCTATTCTAGAATTCTCTAAGCATGTGAATCCTACTTGTAAAGTCTCATTATTCTTTTATGCACAATGTAGTTTTCAGGTGAAAAATTGTACTCACCACCTTTCTAAACCTGAAACTGCGCCAAATCTGTGCTTCCCCGGATAGGCTGATACCTCCGATACTGTGTTATTGCACCAAGCTTTGTATAACAGGATGTTAAAATGAGACTACTCCTATTTGGCAATTTCCACTTGGCCTGAAAACTAAATACACTAAATACCAAATGAACACAATTTCTAAAGCAGCCTCCATTAGTTGTAATGTTAGATTAATAAAACTTGGGGGAAAAAACAAACATTGACTTTCATCAGTTTAGGAAACTAACACATTTTTCTTTACCAATTACACACTCCTATTACTGAGGCTTAATTAAACTCTAATGTGCTATACTCTTGTTACTTAGAATACAACTTTTAAAGATTTTTTTTTTCTTGTGGCAATTTCAAACGATGGAAATTGGAAGAAAGACTCTAATTGTTTTCATTTCCAAATAATAACAAAATCATATTGCTAGAAGACACATTACACTGCAGATAGGGTTAAGGGCAGGAAAATACTGGAAAATATCACTATGCTACAGAAGAATTTATACTACACATGCGTGATATAAAATTAATGATGTCAAGCAACGAAAACAGTATCATGTTCTGAAAGGACTATTATAAATAACAAAAATAAAAGTAATTCTTAAAACTAAAATGCTTGTACGTAGAAACTAGTCTTAGAATGTTTAACTCTAAAGTCATATCTTTGTATCCTCAAATAAATGAAAACCAAACCCAAAAGATATATAGAGAAGGTGCTTCTTTTATCAAGTTGGTGAGGAAGGATTCTCTTTTGGGGCTTGAATCAGGTGTCCGACTATCCTCCAACATCAGCCTCTATCTCAGGAAGTACAGGGCAACTGTATTTAGCTCAGATTGAACTTGTCTCTCAAAATGGCCAAATTTAATTTCATGACTTCAGAAAAACTCTGCCTCTGTTATTGTTGCACATCGTTTTAGAATTGTAACACACCATTCAGCTATAAATATTGTAAGATTCTCGCCAGGCTTAGTGGCTCAGCCTGTAATCCCATGCCTTTGGGAGGCTGAGGTGAGTGGATTGCCTGAGCCCGCGGGTTCGAGACCCGCCTGGGCAACTTGGTGAGACCTCATCTCTACAATAAATCAAAAATTAGCCAGGCGTAGTAGCGTGCACCTGTAGTTCCAGCTACTTGGAAGGCTGAGGCAGAAGGATCGCCAGAGCCCAGCAAGTCAAGACTGTGGTGGCCAGGAGCGGCCACCGCACTCCAGTCTGGGCAACAGAGTGAGACTCCAACTCAAAAAAAATACAAAATAAATAAATAAATAAATATTGTAAGATTCTCTTGTGCAAGAGGATCTTCCAACAACCCACTCAGAGATTGTATTTGCCTAGCTACTCTTACAGCTAGCAGTGGCCATGTAACCATGTTGGCACATAAGATATGTGGGGGAACCCCCTCAAAACAGGAATGCATTTATAAAAATGTGTGGATATAGTCTTACATGTTTAAACTTCAGTCACTTTCATAGTACTTTCTATCTGATGCAATACACCTATCGAGATGCTTTTTTTCCCTATTCAAAACAGTTTTTGAGCTCATTAATTTTGATGCCCTTTAGTGCTTCTGCCGTTTTTTGTTTCACTCCCTCCACATTGGCAAGAAGTTTCCCTTTTCCTTTTTTTGTGGGGAAACGAGAAAAGTCATTTGAGAAAGATCAAGTGAATAGGGAGGGTGGGGCACAGGGGTCATGCTGGTTTTGGCCAAAACTGCTGAACACTTAGCACAGTGTTGGCAGGTGTGCTTGTAAATCACTCATCATGAAATGGGCAAACACATAGAAAGAATCTCCAAAAAAATTCACCGAAACTGAATGCAGCCTCTCACAACATTAGCTGATACACTGATAAATAAATAAATAAATAAATAAATAAATAAATAAATAATCTGGGCATGGTGGTGCATGCCTGTAGTCATAGCTTCTTGGAAGGCTGAAGCAGAAGGGGTGGCCTGAGCCCAGGATGTTGAGGCTGCAGTGAGCTGTGATTCTGCCACTGCACTACAGCCTGGGTGACAAATTGAGATCCTAACTCAAAAAAATAAATAAATAAAATAGAATAAAACAAAAAACAAATGCTGGTTTTGCAAGGCTTGAGAGTATAATAATGACAAATAGGCAAATATAAAGCTATCATTTTTTGTTGGTGCTTTCTATATTTTAAGTAAATATCAATTTTTACTGTTTAAAGATAAAAGTCCAGCAGGTTGAGGCTGGGCAGCAGAGTGAGACTCCAGTCTGGGCAGCAGATTGGGACTCCAACTCAAAAGAAAAAAAGTTATTAGCACAAAGTTTATACATAAGAGCTTTCAAACTCGGTCTGTGTGGTAGGCAGACTTTTAAGATGGCTTCTAATTATCCCCATCTCCTGATATTCATGCCTTTGCATAATCTCCTCACCTTGAGTGTGGGTTGGACATAGTGACATGTAAAGCTATCATTTTTAACAGCAGAGTTTAATTGGGCAGATGACAAAGTTACAAATTTGAAAAATCCTTAAGTATAAATGAACTATCCTTGAAAAGGTTTGGAGATGTGTATAAGGGGCACTTTCAAAAAATGAATACTAACAAGAATCTACTTACATACACATTCACTGTCTCTAACTAAGTGTCACAAGCAATGCAGGGAGACCATACTGCCTAACTTTTTGAACTTACAGATCAAAAAGAGTGAAGGTGATGGTCTCAATTTACTTCATTGCAAGATGCAAAATCTTTCCTGGTGGAAGGGGGTAGGGGCAAGATGAGGAATGGCCAAGAAACTAGGGCAATACGCATTGATGTTGCCTGTGGTCACCATCAAATATGTGATACAAAACAAATAGTACTCAATTATAGGTGCAAGAGAGGAAAAGTCAAAATTGGCAGAATCTATTCTGAGGGAAATGAATAGAGGTCAATCAGGGCCTCTCAGAGAGTGGTATTTGTGACCCTCTAGCATCCAGAACCCAGATCACAGAGTAAGTTTCTCTTCTCCTAATATCCATCCTACAAATACAAATATCTCCTACATTCTAATTTCCATCTTGATTTCTAGGTCCTACATACACTAAATGCGGAACTAAGGACAGCCATTCTTTCAAGTGACTCAGTTTCCACCAAGAGTGTGAACAAAGAGACAGATATTAAAAAAAAACTCCCCAAGCTAGTTCATTACCTCACATTTTGGGCACCAATTTCCTTTTCAGTTTTAATTTTATTTATTAATTAATTTATTTATTATAAAGATGTGGGGTACAATTCAGGATTAAGTATATAAACATTGATCATGCAGGTGCCTTGTTAATGAGGTATGCTCCTCCCTCCCCTAGCAGTTTCCCTCAACTGCCAGTCCCAGCTCCCTCCCCTGAGTTTTCCACTACTGTCAATCACTTTCTTATGGCATTATAATTGTTCAAGGTCACCTTATGAGTGAGAACATATGGAACTCAGTTCTTCATTTCTGTGATAAATCATTGAGTATGATCGACTCCAAATCCATCCAACTTGCTGCAAAGTCCATATATTTGTCCTTCTTTATGGCTGCATAATATTCCATTGTGTATATGTACCACATTTTCTTTATCCAGTTCGATTTCAATGGGCAACATGGTTGGTTCCATGTTTTTGCTATTGTGCAGGTATCTTTTTTGTAGAATAATCTGGGTTTCTCCAGGTATATTCCCAATAGGGGAATTGCTGGTCATATGGAAGGTCAATTTTTAGTTCTTTCAGAAATTGCCACACCGTCTTACAAAGAAGTTGTACTAGTCTGCATTCCCACCAGAACTGTAGAAGCGGCCCTTTTATCTATATCTCTGCCAGCATTTGTTGTTGTTTGTTTTATTAATGCTGGCCATTTTTACAGGGGTTAGGTGGTATCTCAGTGTGGTTTTCATTTGCATTTCTCTGATGATGAGTGAGGCTGAGCACTTTTTCATATGTCTGTTGGCTGCCCGTATATCTTCTTTTGAGAAGTATCTATTCATATCTTTTGCCCACTTTTTAAGGGGGCTGCTTGTTTTTTTTCCTTTCGGTGTGTTAGAGTTTCTTGTGGATCCTAGATGTTAGGCCTTTGTCGGATAAACAGTTGGAAAATACATTTTCCCATTCTGTGGGCAGCTTTAATTTTTTTAATTGACAAATATATTATATATATTTATTCGGTATATGAGGTTTTGAAATATGTATATATTATGGCTGTCAAGCTAATTAACATATGCATTATCTCTCATAGTTCTCATTTTTGTGGTGAGAACACTTAAAATCTACTCTCTTATATTCCAGGCAATCAAGAACGATGGAGTTTTCCCTAACTTATTTTATGAAATAAATAAATAAATAAATGGCATCCAAATCAAAAAGAAAGAAGTAAAATGATCTCTGTTTGCAGATGACATGATCCTATATGTAAAAATTCTAAATACTCCAACAAAAAAAATTTAAGTACAAGTAAATTCAACAAAATTGTAGGATACAAAATCAACATACACAACTCAGCTACATTTAGACCAATAACAATCAATCACAAAAAGATATCAAGAAAATCTCATTCTGATAACATAAAAAAATACTAAGTTTATTCCTAAGTTTAGGAATAAACTTAACTAAAGAGGTAAAAAGATCTGTACCCTGAAAATTATGATATATTGATGAAAAAAGTTTTAAAAGATACAAATAAATGAAAAGAACTCCCATGTTTATGGATAGGAAGAATTAATACTGTTAAAATGTTCATACCGCCCAAAGAGATACACAGATTCAATACAATCCCTGTCATCCTATCAAAATTCCACGGGCATTTTTTCTGCAATAGAAAAAAACGTTTTGTTTTTATAACAGTTTTATTCACATAAATTCACATGCCATAATTTTCTCTTTAAAAGAGTACAATTTTTATATTTAGTGTAAAAATATAAAATAAAAATATAAATACACAATTTAGTATGTTTACAGAGCTATAAAACTATCGCCACTGTCTAAATGCACCTGCATCATCCCCCAAGGAAACTCTGGGCCTATTAGCAGTCACTTCCCATTCATCTCTTTCTCTAGCCTCTGGCAACCACTAATCTACAGTCTGTATCTATGAATTTGCCTATTTTGGACATTTCATATAAATGAAATCAAAATATATGAGGCCTTTAGTGTCCATCTTCTTTTATATTACATAATTTTGTAAAAGTCCATTTATATTGTAGAATGTATCAGTCCTTCATTCCTTTCATTTGCTGAATAAAATTTTATTGTATGGTTATATAATTTTTTAATTATAAAAATTAAATTTGCTTTTTTATTAAAAAAAGAAAAAACAAATTTATTGTATAGGAAACCACAGAAGATTCAGAATAGCCTGAGGAACTTGAGGGAAATAAAAGAGAACAAAGACGGAGGCATCACCTTCTGATTTAAAATTATATTACAAGCAAAAACATGGAACCAACCATGCTGCCCATCAAAAGAGGATTGGATTTTTAAAATGTGGTACATAATACATGATGGGATATTGCGCAGCCATAAAGAAGGACAAAATTATGAACTTTGCAGCAACTTCAATGGACTTAGAGTCTATAATACTGAATGACCTATTACAGAAACAAAGAACTGAGTATCACACATTCTCATTCATAAGCAGCCCTTGAATAACTATTGCAATACTATAAGAAAGGAAGTGGCAGTAGTGGGAAACTGCCGGGGGTCGGGGGGCATATCTCATCAACAAGGGTACCTGCACAATGAACATTTGTATATCTAACCCTGAATTGTACCCCACAGATTTAAAATTAAACAAAAATTTAAATAAAATTATATTAAAAACCTATAATAATCAAGACAGTGTGCTACTGAAATAAAAAGAGACACATAGGCCAATGGGACAGAATAGAAAGCCCAAAGATAAGCCTAATTTTTGACAAGACTCCAAAATGCTTACTGGAGAAAGGATAGTCTCCGCAATAAATGATATTGGGAAAACTGAACAACTACATGCAAAAGAAGGAAACTGGATCTTCATCTTACATCACACAAGAAAATTAAAGTAGTGATTAAAGACTTCAATGTCAGACTTTAAAACTGTAAAAGACCAAGAAGGATACATAGAGAAAAACACTTTATCATTGGGCTTGGCAATGAATTTTGGAATATGGTACCAAAATGTCAAACAACAAAAGCCTAACTAAACAGATGGGACTGCATCAAACTAAAAAGTCTCTCACTTAAACAAAATATGTAAGAAACTGACATGACTCAATAGCAAAAATCAAAATAAATAACCCAGTTGGAAAATGGGCAAAGGGCCTGCATAGACATTTTTCCAAAGACATACAAATGGCCAACATAGATATGGAAAGGTGCTTAATATCACTAATCACCAGGCAAATGCAAATCAAAATGATAATGAAACATCATCTCACATCTGTTGGGATGGTTATTTTAAAAAAGACAAGAGATAGCAAGTGCTGGAAATGGTGTGGGGAAAAAAGGACCCTTGAACACAGTTAATATAAATGGAAATTGGTACAGTCATTATGGAAACAGTATGGAGAGTCCTAAAAATATTAAAACTAGAACTATCATATGATCCAGAAATCTCTCTCCTAGGCACACACCCAAAGGAAATAAAATCAGTACCTTGAAGAGATATCTGTGTTCCCATGTTTATTGCCATATTATTCACAATAACCAACATATGGAGATAATCTAAACATTCGTGAGTGGATGAAATGCTTAAAGAAACTGTGATATAATCAGAAGTGGAATATTATTCAGCCTTAAAAAGTGAGAAGATGCTGCCATTTGCGACAACTAGAGGAATCATTATGCTAAGTGAAATATTTTAGACACAGAAAAAAAACACTGCATAATGTCACTTCAATGTGGAATCTAAAAATGTAGACTACAGAGAAGCAGAGAGTAGAATGGTGATTACCAGGGCCAGGGAAGTGAGAGAAATGGGGAGATGTTGGTCAAAAAGTGCAAAGTCACAGTTACATAAGATGAATAATTCTGGAGATCTAATGGACAGCCTAATGACTGTAATCTAATATCATACTTTAGAAATTTGCTAAGAAAATGATATCAACACACACAAACTTCCCTGCACATAGACCACTCATGTTCCTAATCCTGCCGTGTACCCCACATTTTAAAAATAAAATAAAAGCGGTTAAAAAAGTAAAGAGGTGGATATGTTAATTAGCTTGACTACAGTAATAATTTCACTATGTATATGCATATCAAAGCATCATTGTACACTTTAAATATAACATTTTTATTTAACACAAACAACAACAGATGCTGGTGAGGATGCAGAGAAAAAGGAATGCTTCTACACTGCTGGTGGGGATGCAAACTAATACAACCTCTTTGGAAAACAGTGTGGCGATCTCTAAAAGAACTAGACAATGGCCTTCCATATGACACAGCAATTCCCCTACTGGGAATATACCCAGAGGAACTGAAATCATTCTACAAAAAAGATACGTTTATTGCAGCATTATTCACAATAGTAAAAATATGGAACCAACCATGCTGCCAATTGAAATGGGATGGGTTTTTTAAAATGTGGTACAGAATAGCCAAAACAATCCTTAGCAAAAGAAACAAAGCAGGAGTATCACATTTGCAGACTTCAAACTTTGCTATAAGGCTACAGTAATCAAAACAGCCTGGTATTGGTACCAAAACAGGCATACAGATCAATGGAACAGGATGGAGATTCCAGAAGCAAAGCCTCAATTCCTCAACCAACTCATCTTTGACAAAGCCTCCATCAACAACCACTGGAGAGAGGAGAATCTATTCTGTAAATGGTGCTGGGAAAACTGGCTGACCAAATGCAGAAGATTGAAACAGGACCCCTATCTATCACTACACACAAAAATTAACTCTAAATGAATCAAAGAACTAAACGTAAAACCTCAAACTATAAGAAGCTTGGGAAATGCAGGAAGCACCCTTATGGAAATTGGAATTGGCAACCAATTCCTATTCAGAACTCTAAAGGCCAATACTTTAAGAAATAAGATAGACAAGTGGGACCTCATCAAACTAAGGAGCTTCTGCAAAGCAAAAGAAACTATCAAGAGAGCAGGGAGACAGCCCACAGAACGCATTCCCACCAGCAATGTAGAAGCGTTCCTTTTTCTCCACATCCTTGCCAGCAATCCGTTGTTGTTTGTTTTATTAATGATGGCCATTCTTACTGGGGTTAGGTGGTATCTCAATGTGGTTTTGATTTGCGTTTCTCTGATGATGAGTGAGGCTGAGCACGTTTTCATGTGTCTGTTGGCTGTCCGTATGTCTTCTTCTGAGAAGTGTCTATTCATGTCTTTTGCCCCCTTTTTAAAGGGGCTATTTGTTTTTTTCCTTTCAACGTGTTTGAGTTCCTTGTCGATCCTATTTGTTAGGCCTTTGTCATATATACAGTTGGCAAATATTTTTTCCCATTCTGTTGGCGTCATTATCCCCCAAATCTGTCTATACTCTTTATAATAAGTAGAGAGGAAAAAAACTGCCACAACAACAACAACAAAAGACTGCAAAAAACTGCAGCAAAATATTAACAAATATTTCTGGGTGACAATACTGAGGGTTTTACATCATATATGCCATATATGTGTTTTTATAAAAAGAGTATTTTTATAAAGAGTACTTATATTGAGTACTTTTTGAAAAGATGGGTGCAGAAATGAGCAAGTAAAAATTACAAAAGCAAAGCAATCCAACAAAAAACAATCCTCTTCCCTAACAAGGACCCCCTGAGAGACAGGCTGTCAACCTACCCTCAGCCTACCACGACTTTGTTTACATTCATGTTTGTCGCATGGCCAGACGAACTTAAGTTTCAAAGCAAGACAAGATTAAGTTTCAAAGCCACGTATGGAAGGACCTCAGGGACTTTTCCTCCCGCCTGGGCCCCCAAACTCCAGTCTCTAGCCTCGATTTTAAAAGATGAACACGCTTCCCGTGTCTTTATTTTCCCCGGCCAACAACGTGGGTGGAAACGGACAACAAGGTCATCTAAACACTACAAAGACCTTTTAAAATCACTAGATGCCACACGGTACTAAAGACACAAAAATCAGGGTTCCGTGCTGAAGTGTTGAAAAAGCACTTGATTAACGGTGGCATTTAAAAAAAAAAATTTTTTTTGTTTTAAGGTGCAAACACACGAGCGTTAGGAAGGAAAAAAAAGTAAATAAACTCGAAAAGAGAGCGTGCTTTCGGTTTCAGTTCTTCCTCGTCCTAACCCATGACAGATGGGCTGTAACATCCGGTTTGACTTTCCTCTCGTAAGAGATTTCCCCGGAGCCAGACTCCAGAGCGCAGGGGGTGCGCGAAGGCAGCCGAGACCGGGTCCCCTGGCTGCAGCGCCCCGGCAGGTGAGTTCGCGCCTACGCTTTGCTTTTCGTGCGCGTTTGGGTCGACGAACCAACAACCCACATCCCCAAGGGTAGACGCCACACTGGCCGGGGGGCCAAGGCCGCGCGGGAGGACCGAGCGGGTGGACCCAGCGGGAGGCCGGAGGCGGCGCGCCAGAGGCTCAGCATCTCCGCGGCCCCGCGGCGGCTAGGAGGCGACAGCGCGCGCAACTGGTTCTCCTCCCCAAGGTTGTAGCAGAGATTCCTGCCCGGGCCGCGGAGGAGCGCATCCTACACGCGTCTGCGGGAAAGCAGGGGTTAAAGGCCTTGGCTGGGTGGGGTCTTGTCCCCCCCAGCCTCCCGCCCCCCTTCTCAGACATTTCTCAGACATTGTCTGCCCTCTCCTGGGCCCTGGAGAAGAGGTGAGTTTTCAAACTGCGTAGTACAGCGATGACATTCAACAGTTGAACTTCTGTCACCGACTATAAAAACCTCTGTGACTGTAATCTCTCCGTGTAGAGCTGTATTGTCATGACTTCATCTAGTAAGAGAAGATGCAATTCTTTAACTTGTTCAGGATCAATAAGATAATATCCATAAGGCATCTCTACCAGGACTTGTCATTGAGAGGGATTCGTTAGATAGAATATTATTCTTAGGGGAAAAAAAAATGCATCGTGAGAGACCAGGAATACTTGAGTGTCCTCGTCAATGTTTCCGGGGATTATGGCCGTGTTGGAGGAAAGGGTTTGCGACCTGGCAATGCAAGGCCCCACACCTGTCCCTTGGAAATGTGCAAAAAGTAAGACGTGTATATAGACGTTCCACAAGCCAGGAGTTGATGTGAGAAACTACTAGAGATGACTTAGAGGTCTGGTATTCTGCTGAATTGTTCTTCTGAGTTTTCAGGTTACCACTGGACTCAGCCCACCACAATGTTCCCCATTTGTCTGGTGGAAAACGAAGAAGAGCAGCTGGTGGTGAATCCAAAAGCATTAAAGATTCTTGACACAATTTCTCAGCCTGTAGTGGTGGTGGCCATCGCAGGGCAGTACCGGACAGGAAAGTCCTACTTGATGAATCGTCTGGCAGGAAAGAACCATGGTGAGTGTTATCTTGGAGCACGGATCGTTTGCTGGGAACCAGTGATAGTACGAGCTGACCACACCTCTTCTAGGGTCGTCTTAAGAAAGAGTTCAACTCCTACCAAGGAGGAAAACTTCTAATATTTATTATCAAAGTTACAACCTCAACTCCATCTGTTCATAAAATCTCCCTCTTTTCTCCAGTGATAAGAAGCTGTTTTCCACACCGTATCAAAACATCCAACCGACTATTCTTTTAGGTCCCCTCTACTCACAAGCTCTCAGTTTTTGCCATTGTTCTTTCTCCTGCATCACTTTTGCCAAAACTAGTGTCATTCAAAGAAGCTTCCATTGTAGTTTAATATGTTCTGTTTTCAAAATTAGACAAAAGGAAGGACAGGGGAAAAGGAAAGTTCCCCATTTATCCCATATCTCAATGGAGCTACTGTCTGATTTTTTGTCCCATTTAATTGAAAAATTTTGTAAAGTATACCCCCTTCTATTTTTTTAGCTTTCCAGTGTATGAACTATAAAACATATAGAAGAGTGAATGAAACACGGTGTACAATAGAATAAATATATTGTAAAGTGAGCACCTGTGTAATAATGGACCAGGTCAAAAAATAAGACTTTAATGACTACCAAAAACCCAAATCACTAGTGCTCGCCAATATTTTGACTTTCATGAAACTTCCCTCCTTGTTTTTTAAAAATGATTTTACAAATGATGAAAGCATTTGTAATAAGTAGTTTTGCTCGGCCTGCTTCAAATTTTCACATAAATACAATTAAATTATATGTATTTTTTGGTGTCTTGCTTCTGTTTGCTCAATAAGATGTTTGTAAGATTCATCCAGTTTTTAGTGTGTGGTTATAATAATTTCTTTATTTCACTGCATTATAGTATGTCATTATATGAAGATACCATAATTTATTTATCCATGTATTATTGGAGAACATTTATATTATTTCTACTTTTTACCTTCTTTTTTTGAATTGGAGTCTTACTCTTGCCCAGCCTGAAGTGCAGTGGCCACTGCAGCCACGAACTGCTGGGCTCAGGCGATCCTTCTGCCTTGGCCTCCTAAGTAGCTGGAACCACAGACGTGTGCCACCATGCCCGGCTAAAATTTTTTTGATCTCGATTTATTTTAGAGAGGAGGTCTTGCCATGTTGCTCAGGCTGGTCTTGAACCCCTGAGCTCAGGCAATCCTCTCGCCTCTGCCTCCAAAAGTGCTGGGATTACAAGCTTGAGCCACTGTGCCCGGCTCACTTTTTACCTTTTATGAACAAGAGTGTTATACATATTCTTGTAGTTTTATCCTAATGTACACGTATACAAACCTCCCCTGTATAACATACCCTGAAGTGGAATTGCTAGGTCATAGAGTATGTTTGTCTTCAGGATTTTCAGATAATATCAAGTGATCTTTTCCCTCTACGTATAATTTCTATGCTTTTTGCAGTAATTAAAAATTCCCAGGCCCTTGGTGCTGTGGCTCACACCTGTAACTTTTCTTGTGGTGACAGTTCAGTTGTTTGCCTTGTGCCTCAATATAAATAAAGTTAATCAACTTTTCACGTATTACTCACCATTTATGTTTCCTATTTTGTTAAATGGCTGTTCAAATCTTTTTTTTTCCTTCAGCTGTGTTGTCTCAATTACTTCTTTTTTATTTTTTTTAATTATAAAGAGAAGGCATACAATTCAGGGTTAGGTATACACACATTGATTATGCAGGTACCCTTGTTGAGGAGGTATGCCCCTCCCTCCCCTAGCAGTTTCCCTCAACTGCCAATCCCACCTCCTCCGACAGTTTTCCATTACTGCCAAATACTTTCTTATAGTATTATAATTGCTCAAGGTCTGCTTATGAGTGAGAACATATGGTACTCTATTTGTTTCTGTGATAGATCATTGAGTATGATCGACTCCAAATCCATCCAAGTTGCTGTGAAGTCCATATATTTGTGCTTCTTTATAGCTGCATAATATTCCATTGTGTATATGCACCACACTTTCTTTATCCAGTCCAGCTTCGATGGGCAACATGGTTGGTTTCATGTTTTGCTATTGTGAATAGAGCTGCAACAAACATACATGTGCAGGTATCTTTTTTGTAGAATGATTGTAGCTCCCCTGGGTATATTCCCAATAGGGGAATCGCTGGGTCATATGGAAAGTCAATTTCTAGTTCTTTCAGAATTGATTTTTTAGGTGACTATACCCGTGGTCTCTTCCATCTTGCAGACCATGCAGCCATTTTTTTTTTTTTTCCCAAATATCTTTCTTCCTTTCTGTCTCAGCACCACTGGGGAGTGAACCTCGGTCTATTAATTTCTAAGGATCCCCACACATCTGTGTTACTGTCTCTCCTTCCCTTGTAGGCTTCCCTCTGGGCTCCACATTAAGGTCTGAAACCAAGGGCATCTGGATGTGGTGTATGCCTCACCCCCACAAGCTGAACCACACCCTAGTCCTTCTAGACACAGAGGGCCTGGGCTATGTGGAAAAGGTAAGACAGCAAAACATGGAGAAATCTTCTTGGCTCTTTAGTCTCTATTTGCCATTTAATTTCCCACTTCACTTCAAATTCTGTTGCCTATCACTGTAAGCTGTAAATCCAATTATGTATAACGAGGCTGCATTCTATTGCCTGGAACTTAGGTCTTCAGTTAGCTAAAATATTTTGATACATACTTCAGGTGCATTCATATTGTCACAAATGACAGGATTTCATTCTTTTTGTAATGATGAATAATATTTTATTGTGTGTACATACTATATTTTCTTTATTCATTCATCTATTGGTAAATATTAAGGCTGACCCTTATCAAATTATTGTGAATAATGCTACAGTGATCATGGGAGTGAAGATATATTGATTTCAATTCTTTTGCTATATATTCAGAAGTGGGATTGCTGGATCATATGATAATTTTTTTTTTTTAAACACATTTTTTATTTTAAAATTGTGGGGTACAGTTAAGGATTAGGTATACAAATATGCATCGTTCAGGCACCCTTGTTGATAAGGGGTGTCTCCCCATCTCCAGACAGATATTGACTACCGGTCATCCCACCACCCTTGCCCTCCCTGTCCCTTGCATAGATTCCCACCACTGTCGATCCTTTTCTTATAGTATTCTATATTTAGCTTTTTGAGGAACCTCTATTCTGTTTTCCATAAAGGCTGTATTAATTTACATTCCCACCAACAATGCACACCTTTGCCAACACTTGTTGTCTCTTGCCTTATTGATGCTAGCCATCCCAACAGGTATAAGTTGATACCTCACTGCAGCTTTGACTTGCAATCCTTTAAAGATTAGCAATGAAAATGTTTTCATATACCCACTGGCCATTTGTATGTCTTCTTTTGAGAAATGTCCATTCAGATCCTATGCCCATTTTTTAATCAGTGCGTTTGTTTTCTTACTGTTAAGTAATGTAAGTTTCTTATACATTTTGGATGTTAACCCCGTCTAGAGGTATAGTTTGCAAATATGTTCCCCATTCCATAGGTTGGCTCTTTACCCTGTTGATGGTGTCCTTTGCTGTGAAGAATATTTTTAGTTTGATGTAATTTCATTTGTCTATTTTTGCTTTTATTGCCTGTGTTTTAGGGTCATAGTCAAGAAATCATAGCCCAGAGCGTTATCATAGATATTTTCCTTTTTCTCTAATAGTTTTACAGCTTTATGTCTTGCACTTAAGTTTTTAATCTATCTTGAGTTGATTCTAATATGAGTTAAGATAGGGTTTATCTCCATTCTTCGGCATATGGACATACAATTTTTCTCACCACCCCTTATTGAGAAACAATCCTTTCCCTATGTGTGTTGGTGGGACCTTTGTCTAAAATCAATTAATAATAAATGTGTGGGTCTATTTCTGGGCTTTCTATTCTGTTCCATGGACCCATGTGTCTGTTTTTATGCCAATACCATGCTGTTTTGTTTACTATAATTTGTAATATATTTTGAAATCCAGTAGTGTGATGCCTCCAGCTTTGTTCATTTTGCTCAAGACTGCTTTGGTATTTGGGGTCTTTTGTAGTTCCATATGAGTTTTAGGATATTTTGCTCCTATGAAGAATGTCATTGGTATTTTGATAGAGAATCCATTGAATTTATAGATAGCTTTGTGTAGTATGGGCATTTTTAAAATATTAGTTATTCAATTCATAAACGAGATATTGTTACACTTACTTGTGTCATCATCAATTTCTTTCATCAAAATTTTACCATTTTTATGTGTAGAAATCTTTCACTTATTTAGTAAGTTTATTTCTAAGTATTTTGCTTTTTTTGATGCTCTTATAAATGAAATGGTTTCTTAATTTCTTGTTAAAACAGTTCATTTTAGAGTATAGAAATTAACTGATTTTTGTAAGCTGATTTTGTATCCTGAAATTTCACTAAATTTCTTTATTGGTTATAGCAGTGTTTTTGGTGGCATCTTTAGGATTTTCTGCATATAAGATCGTGTTATCAGCAAAAAGAGAAAGTTTTGTTTCTTATTTTCCAGCTGGATACATTTTAATCCTTTTTCTTCCCTAACTGTCTGCTTAGAACCTTCAGTACTATGTTGAACATAGAATTGTCATCCTTTTCTTGTTCCTGACCTGAGAAAACAAAAGACTTAAACTTTTCACCATTTAGTATGATTTTTGCTGTGGGCTTGTCATATATGGCTTTTACTGTGTGTCACATTCTTTCTGTAGCTAATTTGTTGAGAATTTTTATCATGGAAGGATGTTGAATTTTGTCAAATACTTTTCCTTCATCTATTGAGATGATCCTATGGTTTTTGTCCTTCATTCTTTTAATATGGTGAATCACATTTATTGATTCTCATGTGTTGAAATATCCTTGCATCCAGGGATAAATTTCACTTGATCATGGTTTAATCCTTCTAATGAACTTTTGAATACAGATTGCTACTATTTTGTTGAGAATTTTTGCATCTGTGTTCATCAGTGATATTGACCTGTCATTTTATTGAAGTGTCTGTCTGACTTTGGTATCAGGTTAATTTTGACCTCATAAAATGAGTTTGGAAATTTTCCTTGTTCTTCATTTTACTGGAAGAGTTTGAGAAAAATTGATATTAGTTCTTAAAGGTTTGGTAGAATTTAGCCATGAAGCATTTTTTTCCGGACTTTTCTTTGATGGAAGACAATTATTATCCAATCTCCACATCAGGATTCTTGGTCTGTACATATTTCTGACTTCTTCATGATTCATTGTTAGTAGGTTATATGTTCCCAGAAACTAATCCATTTCTTTTAGACAATCCAATTTGTTGGTGTATAGTTGTTTATAGTAGTCTTTTATGATCCTTGGTGGTTTTGTTACCAGTTGTAATGGCTCTTTTATTTCTGATTATATTTAGTTAATTCTTTTTTTATTAATCTAGCTAGGTGTTAGTCAATTTTAACTTTTCTAAAAAACAACTCTTAGTTTAGTTGATTTTTAAAATTTTTTAATCTCTATTTTGCTCATTCTCTGATCATTATTTTGTTTTACTTCTACTAACTTTGGGCTTAGTTCTTAAGTTCTTATTTTTTCTAGTTCCTTGCGTTACATTTGGTAGTTTACTTCAGATCTTTCTTCTTTTCTTATTCTTTAGGCATTTATTGCCAGAGCTTATTTTTTAGAACTGCTTTTGCTGAATTTCCTTTACTTTGGGTATTTTCTGTTTTCCATTTTGGTTTTCATCTTTTCCAAATTTATGATTAACTGATGGATAAAACCGTATGTACTTATTATGTACAACATGATGTTTTGAAGTGTATGTACCTTCTAGGGTGGTAAAAGTCTAGCTAACTAACATATGCATTACCTCACACAGTTATTTTTGTGGTGAAAACACTTCAAGATCTACTCTCAGCATTTTTCAAGAATGCAATATGTCATAATTAACTATAGTCACTACGCTGCACATTAGGTGTCTTGAAATTATCCTTCCATCTAACTGCATTTTTATATCTATCTTTTGACCAACATCTCACCAACACTACCCTCTCCTCTCTATTGCTCCAGCCTCTCATAACCACCATTCTACTGGATACTTCTATGGGATCAACTATTTTTAGATTCCACATATGAATGAGATTATGCAGTACTTCTCTTTCTGTGCCTGGCTTATTTCACTTGAACTAATGTCCTCTAGAGGCATCTATACAGTCACAAATGACAGAATTTTATTCTTATTTATGGATGAATTGTACTCCATTGGTATATATACCACATTTTATTTATCTATTCATTGGTAGGCACTTTGATTGATTCCACATCTCAGTTATTGTGAATAATGCTGCAATAAACATGGAAGTGCAGTTGTCTCTTCAACAAACTGATTTAATTTCTTTTGAATATCTACTCAGCAGTGATACTGCTGAATCATATGGCAGTTCTGTTTTCAATTTTTTGAGGAATTTCCATAGTATCTTTCATAATGGCTGTACTAATTTACATTTCTACCAACAGTATACAAGGTTTCCCTTTTTCTCTGTATTCTTGCCAACACTTGTTATGTTTTGTCTTTTGAATAATACTCATTCTAACAGATGTGAGACAATATCACATTGTGTTTTGATTGGTATTACATTGATGATTAGTGTTCGTGGACATTTTTTCATGTAACTTTTGGCCACTTATGTCTTCTCTTGAAAAATTTATTCATATCTTTTGGACATTTTTAACCAGATTATTTGTTTTCTTGTTATTGAGTTGTTTGCATTATTTATATATTTTGGACATTACTCCTTTCTCAGATGTATACTTTGCAAATATTTTCTCCCATTCCATAGGTTGTCTCTTTACTCTCTTGATTGTCTCCTTTGCTATGAAGAGCATTTTTAGTTTGAGGTAATTTCATTTGTCTATATTTGCTTTTATTGCCTGTGTTTTTGGGGTTATAGTCAAAAAATCGCAACCCAGTTCAATCTCACGGAGAATTTTCCCTGTGTTTTCTTCTAAGTAATCTTAGTTCCAGATCTTTTGTTTAAGTTTGTAATCCATTTTGAGTTGATTCTTCTGTAAGAGTTAAGATAAAGGTCCACTCCATTCTTCGGCATGTGGATATACAGTTTTCCCAACACCGTTTTATTGAGAAACAGTCTTTTCCCTATTGTATGTGGTAAAACCTTTGTAAAAAACCAATTGACCATAAACATGAGGGTTTATTTCCAGGCTTTCTATTCTGTTCCATATATTCATGTGTCTGTTTTTATGCCAGTACAATACTTTTTTGTTTACTATAGCTTTGTAGTATATTTTAAAATCTGGTAGTATAATGCTTTTAGCCTTGTTCATTTTGCTCAAGGTTGCCTTGTCTATTTGGGGTCTTTTGTGGTTTCAAACAAATTTTAGAATTTTTTCTATTCCTGTGGAGAATGTTATTGGAATTTTGATGAGATTGCATTAAATCTGTAGATCACTTTTTTTAGAATGAGCATTTTAGCAAGAATTAATCAATTCTTACAATCCATGAATATGGGATATCTTTTCATTTATTTGCATCTTCTTCAATTTATAGTTTTGGTGTAAAAGTCTTTCATCTCTGTGGTTAAATTTATCTATAAGGGATTTTTGCAGCTATTTTAAATGGGATTATTTTATTAGTATCTTTTTTAGATAGTTTGTTGTTGGCATACAGAAACACTACTGATTTTTACATGTTGATTTCACACGTAAATTTTCCTGCAAATTTACAGATTTCATTTATTAGTTTTAACAATTTTTTAGTGGAGTCTTTAACATTTTCTTTTCTTTTTTTTTGAGTCAGAGTCTCACTCTGTTGCCCAGGCTGGAGTCCGTGGCATACTCACAGCCACTCACAACTTGCTAGGCTCAAGCGATCCTTCTGCCTCAACCTTCCAAGTTGCCAGAATTGTAGTTACCATGCCCGGCTAATTTTTTGATTTATTGTAAAGATGAGGTCTTGCCAAGTTGCCCAGGCTGGTCTTGAACTTGTGGACTCAGGCAGTCCTCTCACTTCAGTTTCCCAAAGTGCTGAGATTATAGGTATGAGCCATTGTGTCCAGCTAGCATTTTGTACGTACAAGATTGCTATCAACAATCAGAAACAATTTCACTTTTTTTTTTCCAAATTTGGATGCTGTTAATCCTTTTGCTTGCCTAATCGTTCTGATTAAAACTGCCAGCACTGTGTTGAGTAAAAGTAGTGAGAGGGGACATCTTTGCCATGTTTTGGATCTTAGATGGCACACTCTTAATTTTCCACATTGTGTATGTTAGCTGTCGGTTTGTCATATATGGTCTTTATTGTGTTGAGCTACATTTCTTTTACCTAATTTATTGAGAGTTTTAGTCATGAAAGTTTGCTGAATTTTTTTCAAATCCTTTTCTGCATTTGTTGAAATGTTTATATGGTTTTTGTACTTCATTCTGTTAATGTGATGTATCACATTTGTTGATTTGCATATTTTGAAATATCCTTTAATCCTTGAATGAATCCAACTTGATCATTTTGAATAATCTTTTTAATGTGCTGGTGAATTCATTTTGCTATTGTTTTATTGAGGATTATTACATTTATGTTCATCAGCTATGTAGCCAATAGTTTTCTCTTTTTTTGTTGTGTCCTTATGTAGTTTCGATAGAGTAATGCTGGCTTTTTCTTTAAATATTTGGTATCAACAGAGAAACCACGAGTTCCTGGACTTTTCTTGATGGGAGTTTTTTATTACTAATCCAATCTACTTTTTTTTTTTTTTTTTGAGTTGGAGTCTCACATCTTCGCCCAGACTGGAGTGCAGTGGCCGCTCCCAGCCCCCGCAACCTCGCCTGCTGGGCTCTGGCGATTCTTCCACCTCAGTCTTCCAAGCAGCTGGAACTATAGGCGCACGCTACCACACCCGGCTAATTTTTTTCACTTATTGTAGAGATGAGGTCTCGCCAAGTTGCCCGGGCAGGTCTCGAACCCACGGGCTCAGGCAATTCACTCACCTCGGCCTCCCAAAGCGCGGGATTACAGGCTGACCCACCGAGCCCAGCCCAATCTCCTTTATCATTATTTTTCTGTTTAGATTTCCTATTTCTTCATATTGCAATCTCAGTAGTTTGTATGTGCCAAGTAATTTATCTATTTCTATTAAGTTATCCAATTTTTGATGAATAATTGTTTATAATAGTTTTTTATGATTTTTTATGTTTCTATGGTGTCAGTTGAAATGCCTCTTTTTCATTTCTTATTTTATTTGAATCTTTAGTTGTTAGTCTAACTAAAGATTTGCCAAATTTGTTTATCTTTTAAAAAAAACTTACTCTTCATTTTACTTATCTTTTTATTGTTATTTCTAATCTTTATTTCATTGATTTCTGCTTTGATCTTTATTATTTCCTTTTTTTACTAATATTGAGCTTATTTTGTTCTTTTTTTTAGTTACTATAGTTATAACAATAAATTATTTATTTTAAATATTTCTCTTTTTTGTGTTGGCACATATTGCCGAAACTGCTTTTTTAGAACTGCTTTGGCTGTATCTCATAGGTTTTAGTATGTTGTGTTTCCAATTTTTTTCAATCTCAATAAATTTTTAATTTTTCAAAATTTCTTCATATATATCAGTTGGCTGCTCAGGAGCATGTTGTTTAAATTCCCCATATTTGTACATTTTTAAAGTTTATCTTCTATTATTTATCTTTAGTTTCATACCATTGTGATCATAAAAGATATTTATTATGTTTTGCATCTCTTTTAATCTGTTATAACTTATTTCATAGTTTATCATATGATCTATCCTGGGAAATGTTCCATGTGCATTTGAGAATAATGTGTACTCTGGAGCTCTTGGATGGAATATTCTGCATATGTCTATTAGGTCAGTTTGGTCTAGAGTATAGTTAAAGTCCAGTGCTTCCTTATTTATTTTCTGTGTGGCTGATCTGTTCATTACTGATCAGGTGTTGAAGTTCTCTAGTATAATTGAATTATAGTCTATCTTTTCCATCATATCTATTAACCTTTGCCTTATATATTTAGATACTCCAATGTTGAGGGAACACATATTTGCAATTGTTATATCATCTTAATAAATTGGCCTCTTTATCCTTATATAATGGCATTCTTTCTCTCAGTTTTTGGTCTTTGACTTAAAATCTACTTTGTCTCATATAAGTGTAGCTACCCCAACTCTCTTTTGTTTTCTTTTTCATAGCATATCATTATCCATCCCTTCACTTTTAATCTACATGTGTGCTTACAGACAAAATGAATCTCCTCTAGTTAGCATATAGCAGGATCTTGTTTTTATATTCACTCACCCACCCTATATCTTTTGATTGGAGAATGTAATCCTTTTACATTAATGAAATTATTGATAGTTAAGGACTTATTACTGGTATTTTGTTGACTTTTTTCTGGATTTTTTAACTCTCATGGTTTTCATTTTTTCTCCCTTTTGCTGACTTCTTTTGTAATTAGGTGATTTTCTCTAGTGGTGTGCTTTGATAGGTTTTTTTTTTTTTTTTTTGATTACCATCAGGCTTACATTATACATCTTAACAGGCTATTTCATGCTAACAACTTAACTTTCATTACATAAAAAACCTGCTTCTATCCTTTTACTTTCTTCACACATTTTATGTTTCTTTATGTCATGATTTCACCTTTTTATATTATATATCCCTTTTGTTTTATCTTTTAACCTTTATACTAAATTTATGAGTGATTTATCAATCAACATTATAGTATCAGAGCATTTTGAATTTGACTATGTACTTACTTTACCAGTGAGTTTTATACTTTTGTATATTTTTGTGTTACTGATTTGTGTCCTTTTCTTTCAGCTTGAAAAACTTCCCTTAGTTTTTCTTATAAGATAGTTCTGGTGGTGATGAATCCCTCAGCTTTTGTGTATCTGGAAAATTCTTTATATTACTTTCATTTCTGAAGCACAGCTTTGCCAGGTACAGTATTCTTGGCTGCCATTTTTTTTTTCAGTGTTTTACATATATCATCCTTTTCTCTTCTAGTTATGATGTTTCTGCTGAGAAACCTGCTGTTTGCCTTATTGGAACTCACTATTGTGCAATTTGTATTTTTTCCCTAGCTGCTTTCAGGAGTCTATATTTTTTATTTATTGGCCACTTGAACATATGTGCTGTTGTAGTCTTATTTTGATTGAATTTAATTAGAGATATTTGACCTTCACCTTCCTTTACTTAAATACTTGTGACTTTTTCCAGATTAGAAAATGTTTTCACTATTATTTATTTAAATAAGTTTTCTACCTCTCTGTCTGTCTCTTCTCTTTACTTAAAACCTCTAACCTGAATATTTATTTGCTCTTTGATGTTGTCCCATAAATTCCAAGAGTATATGTTTCTTTCTTATTGTTTTTTCTTTTCCTCCTCTAACTGTATATTTTAAAATAAATTATCTTCAAGTTCACTTTTACTTTCTTCTTTTTTATTGTTTTCGTTGTTGATGCTCCCTAGTGCATTTTTCATTTCATCCATTGTGTTTTTCAGCTTGAGAATCTTGATTTGATTTTTGAAAATAATTCTAATGTCTCTGTTAAATTTTTCATTTTGGTCATTTGTTACTTCCCTGATTTCAATGAATTTTTTTCTCTGTATTTTCTTGAAGTTCACTGAGCTTCTTTAAAACAATTATTTTGGATTCTTTATCAGGAAGTTTGTATGTCTCCATTTCTTTTATGTCAGCTACTAGGAGATTATTGTGTTCTTTTGGTGGTGATATGTCTCCTTGGTTTTTCATACTTCTGTTGTCTTATGTGATTTTTGCAAATTTGAATAAGTAGGGACTTAGACTTTGCAAATTGACTTTGTCTGAGAAAGCCCATCACTAGTCAGCCTGTGCAAAGATTCTTGGAAGGTCATCTGCCATGGTCTAAAGGCAGACTTGCTAGCTGAAACCCTTGAATAAGCTTACTCGGTTCCTGAGTCAGCAGGTGGGTGACTGATGCCTGAATTTATGGGACTGGGACTTAAACCTGGATCCACAAGAGATGATCTGGCACTGGGATGGGCCTTGAGCCTGAGTCCACAGTGGCCAATCAACAGCTGGAATTAGCTTGGTGACTTGAGTTGCTGGAGCAGTTCTGGAGCTTGAATCCATAGAAGCTGCCTGGCTATGGGTCTGCAAAGGTAGTTCTGGAGCCTTGCTCCGCAGGCCTGGCCTGGCACTGGGACCTACTTGTTTAGGAATGAACCCTGGGTTCTCTGGACTGTGGGATCACGAGTACCAGCCTAGAACCTAGGACTGTCCTGGTGATGGGCAAGCATGGAGTATAGCTCTGTGTGAGGTGTTCTGGAGCCCAAAATCATGGGTGTTGGCCTGGACACTGAGTCTACAAGGGCAGTACTGGAGCCTGAATCTGTGGGGACATATCCAGTATTTGTGTCTACTGGGGCATACTGGGGCATGCCTGGGGCATGCTGGGGCAAACTGGGGTATGCCTGGATTATGGGTCTTATGGAACAGGCCTGAACCTTGGGTGTGCTAAAGAGTGTGACTGAAGGGACCACATTAGAACTGGGAAACCTGGAACCTAGGGATGCTGAGGCCAGTCTAAAAATGGGAACACAGGGACTAATTGTCCCTAGCCTGACCTAGATCCTGGGGCTGCTGAGGCCAGCCTGGTATTGAGGGAGATCAGAAGCTGAATCCACTGGACAGTCCTGGAGCCTGGGAATATGGGATCCACCTGTCACCAGGGTGGGCTTACAGTCTTAGTGTGCAGGTAGTCTCCTACAACCTGGGACCATAGGGGCTAACCTGGCCTAGAGTCTGGGACCATGAAGGGAACCCTAGTGCTTGGTGTGGTCTGGAGCCTTGAGCCACTGAGATCATCCTGGCATGAAATAAGAGACTGAGACCTCTGAGCAGACCTGGACTCTAGGTGTGCAGACTCTTGCCTGGTTCCTAGTGGGCCTGGAGGCTTAGTCTACAGGTACCAACCTGAAGTCTGGGGCTGTAAGGTATTGTCAAGCACTGGGTGTTACTGGGGCCAGGAGCTGGTATTGAGGTACAAGACAAAATCTGATGCTCATTTCCCTCACCTTCCTCTAGGCAGTGGGTATATCTCTCCATGCTGCGCTGCCTGTGGTTGGGGGAGGATTGGAGTGGGTAACATGAAATGTTCTTTCCTACCCATTTCAACACAAATTTTCTTATTTTGGTGCCACTCTCATGTGTTGCAATATCTCACTTGATTGCCTTAGGTCTTGTGAATATATTTCTGTGCATGGAAAATTCTTCAAACTTGTGAAGGGACAAGCATTGGAAAGTTTTATTCCACTATCTTGCTGATGTTTGTCCTCAATCATCCTGATAATTTCCAAACGATGACCCTCTCTCAGTCAGACATGGTCACTTCTTATTCTGAAGCCACAAAGTATTTGTTCTCATTTATCAAAATTACCCATTTTCCATATTAGCATCCATTCTTGGCAGAGATTATAACCTTGGTTCTATTTATATGTTGGCACATTTATCTGTCCCTTCATAAAGCCTACAAGGTCAGGAAATGTCATATACAACTTCGCATAAAAATTTTCTAAAGGAATAGTTGCTCACTTATTCTCTCTACCTGCTATATTCCAGGCACTGTATTAAAATTTTTACACATATTGACAGGTCATTCGTATCTTTTAATAAATAATGAAACCTGTCCTGAGAGGGGTCAATGTTAATACCAAAAATGAGGTTGAATTTAGGATGGCCTTCCAACTTGTGTTCTTTATCCTCCTATTTGGCAATATAAAGTGATAAAATAGCAAATGAACAACAGAATGAAGAAAGAGTAGCTTCCTAAATCCCTTGCTCTAATGTGCTTTTTAGAGTGACCATAAGAATGACTCATGGATCTTTACCTTGGCCATGCTTCTGAGTAGTACCTTTATCTACAACAGCATGAACACCATCAACCACCAGGCCCTGGAACAGCTGCAGTATCCTTCCAGAAACTGAACCACCATGTCTTATTGAGTTTACAGTTATGACAGCTGAGAGTGTTTCATCTTTCCTGTGACTCGGTTGTCACGGTGAAGGAGGGGCCAGCAGGCAAAAGGGGATGCTTATGCAATTTTATTCTAAGTGAGATCTGGAAATTGTGGTATAGGCACTTTTCCTTCCTTAGCTAAGTTCCCAGCTTTGTCACTGAACTGACAGAGCTAATCAGGGCCAAAGCCTCCTCAACACCTGATGAAGTAGAAGACTCCTTCCAGTTTGTAAGTTTCTTTCCAGATTTTGTTTGGGTTGTACGGGATTTCATACTGGAGCTGGTGATAGATGGACGGTACATCACGGAAGATGAGTACTTGGAGGATGCCTTGAAACTGATTCCAGGTATCAGAGCATGGTCTGGGTTGGGAAAGGTTCACTAGTGGGTAGAATCACCTGAGCCCTGTCATTCAGCACTTGACATAAGTGTTTTTATGAGACTGAATTGAGGCCCATGTTAACAGTGATTGGTGACTTTTTTCTGTGGGTTATTACTTTTAAAATGCAGTGATTCGGCCAGGCCCTGTGGCTCACCCCTATAATCCCAGCACTTTGGGAGGCTAAAGTGGGATGGTCTCTTAAGCCCAGGAGTTTGAGGCCAGCCTAGTCAACATAGTGAGACTTCATCTCTACAAAAAAATGAATATTTAGCCAGGCATGGTGGCACACAACTGTAGTCCTAGCTACTCTGAAGTCTGAGGTGGAAGGTTCACCTGAGCCCAGAAGGTTGAGGCTGTGGTGATATGTGATCATGACACTGTACTTCAGCCTGGGTGATGGAGTAAGACCCCAACTCAAATGAACAAATAAAAATTTTTTAAAAAATTTTAAGTGCAGTAATTGGAATTTAAGCTCACTAAATAAATTTAAGAACTAATGTTGTACCAAACGATTTTAGATTGAGTACCATGAAAAGCAATATCCAGACTGCAATCAGTGCTATAACTTCCTACAGCCAACATACTTTTTGTTCTCTGCTAAGTATTCCTCCTGTTCTATGTTGAGAAAAATAAGTCATCAGGTTGGAAATTGTTAAACAAAATCACAATGTAACTAAAGGACTTTACATTTAAAATATATTTCACTAGTGCTTAATAATTACATCCTTCAGATTAAGGATATTATACAGTAAAAAAAGTCTAGAAAAATATTGACATATCATCCCAGTAAGATTGTCAATCCTTCACTTTATCTTCCTCATAATACCCTCTTCATTCTACAGCCTTACGCAATATGTGATCATTTTGATATCATAAATGTATTACATACATTACATGTATCAGGGTAGGCAATAGATGGAACCTATAAGAAATATTCATTTTTATTTATTCATTCATTTATCCATTATTTTGACAAACATTTGTTGAACACCTGATATGTGCCACGGAGTCATTCTATGTCACTGTCAAGTCTGATATAGCCTGATATATGGAAGTTCTGAGATTCCCAGATTACCATCAGCCTAGCCGTATTCTTTTGAGATTTCAGCTGGATGAATTTAAGTATATTTATTTGTGTATATATTTTTGGCTCATATTTATAAGGGTTTTTCTTACTAGCCTGGGTATCATCAATCCTTTTCCTGATGTTTTCCCCACCAAAATGCTATCCTTTTTTTTCTGGCATTACTTTATTTTAAGGTCTATATTTCATTTATGACGTGTGAATAATAAGATTAGAAAAATGCCCTTACCCTTTTTTTATTAGTCAACCATCCAATTAATATTTATTAAATATGAAACCCATGTGACTCTATACAAGTGCTAAGAATACCCAATGTAAATTTTTTCACTTAAGATGGGTGCTCTTCCCCCCTCCCCGTCAAAAAGCACTTTCTTGACTTTTGACCCTGTTCAGAAATGGATTTCCTTGTCTTTGGTAAATTGGCACAAGGTTTATTTGCATGAAGTAACACATGGTTGGATTAAAGCAAATTTTGCCAGGCTCGGTGGCTCAGCCTGTAATCCCGTGCCTTGGGAGGCTGAGGTGAGTGGATTGCCTGAGCCTGCAGGTTTGAGACCCGCCTAGGCAACTTGGTGAGACCTCATGTCTACAATAAATCAAAAAATTAGCCAGGCATGGCAGCGCGTGCCTGTAGTTCCAACTGCTTGGAAGGCTGAGGCAGAAGTATCGCCAGAGCCCATCAGCTTGAGGCTGCTGTAACTGGAAGCGGCCACTGCACTCCAGTCTGGGCGACACAGTGAGACTCCAACTCAAAAAAAAAAAAAGCAAATCTCAGTAACAGGAACTACAATGATGGAAAGATCTCTGAAAGTGAAAGTACTCAGCCCCCTCCCCCCAAGGCTGGCCCTTCAATGATTGCTATTTCTCCACTCATGCAGGCAAGCATCCCAAAATTAAATACTCCAACATGCCCAGAGAGTGTATCAGGCATTTCTTTCCAAAACGCAAGTGCTTTGTCTTTGACCGGCCAACAAATGACCTAAAAGCCCTGCAGCATTTAGAGAATATATCAGAAGCCAATCTGGATGGAAATTTCCAGATGCAATTAGAAAAGTTCTGTTCTTATATCCTCACCAACGCAAAGACCAAGACCCTGAGAGAAGGAATCATTGTCACTGGGAACCGTGAGTCATCTTTGCCCTAAAACATTCGCTGTGCTTAGTTTGGGTGGTAAAGCTTTGATAACATTCTGATTTGGTTGATAATTTTGTTTATATCTGTATGCAAACATGGAGAAGCAAATGTTTATTTCACAAATAGAAAAGCATGTTTCTTAATTAAATTTTCTCTATATGAGAATTTGCTGAGACCTAATATAGCTTAAGAAGAAGTTAAAGAGAGAATATCTGCACAGTAAGAAATCCTATGGGATAAGTGCTTGTCAGGAAAGTCTAGAAGATATTTTGTGAATTTGCTTCAGTCAGAAAATTAACAGCAGGCCATGAATACCAGCAAACTCACTGAGAGTTTATAAAAATAAGTAAATAAATTTTAAAAATCTTCTGCACATGGCTGACTTCATGGGCATGTAATATGTGCAATCTCACAGTGCCCTGTGCTAAGAAGGATTCATGGTTACTAGATGCTTATGTCACTGTCTTGAAATTCCTGATGATTTCTTTACAAGGGCTCTAACATTTTCATTCAGAGGTGAGTCCCAAAAATATGTAGTTGGTCTCATTCACTGAATTTACTTTGTCTAATCTGCTTCTGATGTTTTAAATTGGAAAGTACTTTTTCCGGGAAACCACTGACTGTATTGGTAGTGATCAGTAATCTAAATGGTAGTGTATGAATTGAAGACCCATAAAAGGAGGAATGATATTTATTATAAAAAATAATAAAGTTATTAGAAAAAGATAGTTAACTTGCTAAACAGGTTTTTGATGATTTTTAAAATGCTAATTTCTAAATCCTGTAAGACGAGTGAGAGCTTTCTATTTTTTTCCTAAATACATGTCATTCAGGACTGGAGACTCTGGTGGTGACCTACGTGAATGCCATCAACAGTGGAGAAGTACCTTGCCTGGAGAACGCGGTGACAACTCTGGCCCTTTTTGAGAACGCAGAAGCTGTGCGGAAGGCAGCCGACCACTACAGCCAACTGATGGCGCAGCGACTGAAGCTCCCCACAGACACGCTCCAGGAACTGCTGAGTGTGCATGCAGTCTGTGAAAGGAAAGCCATCACAGTCTTCATGGAGCGCTCCTTCAAGGATAACAAGCGGGAGTTTCAGGAGCAGTTCATGGTACTTATCTTAGCATATATCCTTCCTGATTCCTGCCCTTTGGAAATGATACTTAGAGCCTACTTCTTTGACCCCACAGTTCAATTCCTTACTTTAGAAGGAGCCTGAAGTCCTATGAGTGACAGGGCTCTATTGGGCAATAGTATACCCTTTTATTAAAAACAGGAACTTATTATTACCTTTCTACTGCTGCATTAAAAATTGATTATCAGAAACAAAGAACAGAGTACCATATGTTCTCACTCATAAGTGGAACTTGAACAATTATAATACTATAAGAAAGCGTTTGGCAATAATGGGAAACTGTCAGGGGAGGGGGGTGGGATTGGCAGTTGAGGGAAACTGCTAGGGGAGGGAGGGGCATACCTCCTCAACAAGGGTACCTGCATAATCAATGTTTCTATACCTAACCCAGAATTGTATCCCACATCTTTATAATAATAAAAAAAGAAAATATATTTTTAAAAACTAACATGAATTTAGCAGTTTAAAGCATCTGGCATGAGGTAGCTGTGAGCTCTCAGAGTATCCCAAGGCTAAAACAAGAGGAACTCTCATTGAGTCCTCATCTGCAGCCTCTGGAGAACCTCCAGCTCATTAAGACCGTTGGCAGAATCTGATCCCTTGGATTGCGATTTGCAAATACAAGAAAAAAACTTCTGTTCCTATATCTTCACACGCTGAAATACTCATTGGAAGAATTCATAGAGAGTTCCAAATTCTGTTCAGAGTACACTTGGGTCATTACTGGGTGATTGATATACTGTGTATACATATAGCAACCCAAGTTTTCTAAGACACCTCTATTGCCAGCCACAATTCAATTACTCTATTACTCTCTGTTAATGGTTGGATTACTGCTCATTATACTATTATGAAGGAAACATGAAATCCCTATTTTCCAGCCCCACAGTTTTGCAGTTTATGTGCCTGGTCCCAAGGGAGTTAAGGGACCTTCTACAAGTCACACAGAAAATCACTCATAATGGAGACTAAAACCAGTCTTCTGATTCCTGGTCTACTGCCACATCCCAGTCCAATCTGAGGCCTCAGATTAATTCTTATGAGAGGATCACATTTGGACCATCCTAACAGCTTCTTCCTATTGAATTTCTCTACATTTCCCTGCAGAATATAATAGAGAAAAAGAAGGAAGGTTTCTTGCTGCAGAATGAAAAGGCATCTGTCAAATATTGCCAGGCTGAACTTGAGCGACTCTCAGAACCCCTGATGGAAAGCATTTCAAGAGGAAATTTTTGTGTTCCTGGAGGGTACAATCTCTACTTAGAAACAAAGAAAAAGATTGAACAAGACTATAAGCTAGTACCCAGAAAAGGAGTTAAGGTGAGAAGTGAGGAGATGGGGCGGCCAGTAAATTAGAGTCAGAGGCTTTGGTCCCTTTGTGAAGATGTAAGACCACAGAACCCTATGTAGGGAGAAAGAAAATCATAATGATATCTCAACATTTTTAGTTTTTTACAACCACAATTAGCCAGATAGTCTTAAAGAGACCAGAAATATTCCTTCCCAAATAAAGGGTGTAGAATGCAAAATTCCAAATTAAGAAGAGCTTTTCTTTACTTTATTAAACAATGTGATTGTTTTTGAGCAAAGCACAATGGATACACAGTTTAAAGAAACATATTTTTTTCCTCAAGATGTTGATGATATTACCTGAGATACAGACAAATAGTCAATTGTATTTGTTGTGACAAGGGATATCATACTGATATAAACATATAGTAAAAATAATGATAAGGATTATGATGATAATAATAGTAATGATAATAATGGATTATTATCCATATTGGATACTATATCATGCATATAGTAAATAGCCTATAGTATGTACTTTTATTTAATTATCAATTTAAACCTCAGAGTAATATGATAAATTAGGTACTTCTGTTATCCACAATATATATTTAAGAAAAGTGATGCACAGATAAAGTTAATAAACTGTCAAAAGTCACACAGCCAGCAAAAGAGAGCCAGTGGAGTGGCTCACAATATTTGACAACCATTCTAAACTAGGAAGGCAGCCTAGGAAAGTTTTCTTAGACAGGACATAGTAGGTATGAGCTGAAGTATGTAGAGATGCTATCCTGGTTAAGAAAGGGTAGTCACACACCCTGGCAGAAAAACAACAGAGAGCACGTGTTTTTAGATACATATAAATCTTTACCCTGGGGTGGGCAGTAGAAGGCTTCACTGTGAGAAGAGCATGAAGAGCTAGAAAGGAGACTAATGGAAGGTTTTAATGGCTCATAAAAGAGTTCAAAACTTGTATTGTGGCCAACAAGGAAAGGAAGCAATGAGAATCTTGAGCAAGATGTAAAATTTCCAGGGCCAGATTTGTGTCTTTGTTGAACAATAATTTCCTCAGCAAGAGACAAGATCTTTGGGGTCTGACCCCTCTTTGCTCCTTCTTGCCAGGAAATGTGGAGCTGGTAGAACAGCTTAGAGGACTGGGCAGCCATTCAGGACTCAGATAGCTGCTGAGGAAAAGTTCCTCAGAGATGGTTCCAGGAGGTATAAGAGAAGTATCAATAGCTTTGTTAAGAAAGGCTAGAAGAGCTTTCAGGCGAAAGAACACGCAAATGCCCATCAACAATGAATAATATGTGTTTATAGAGCTACATATAAGTCTGGCTGACTGTAACGTGCAATGGGTTGTGGGCGGACATCAGTGGACAAGGGGACTGGAGAGCCAAGAAGGAGCTATGGGTGGGAGTTTCCATGTCCTTCCAATAGGCCTGGAATTTATACTGTGGCCATAGAGAAAAGTGATCCACTGCAGGATACTACATTTCTAGAGTCAGATTTGAGGAAATTCCCCAGGAAGAGACTTTGTTGCCTGACATACCTTTGCCCTTTGTTGATTCCTTAGGCAAATGAGGTCTTCCAATACTTCCTGCAGTCTCAGGCAGCAATAGAGGAATCCATCCTACAGTTAGACAAAGCCCTCACTGACGGGGAAAAAGCCTTAGCAGGTGAGTATTCCAAAGGCAAGGCTCAGCTCTCAGAGGGGTGGGTAGGTTCTGCAAAGCCCTCTGACCAGATCTGACAGGAAGACCTTCCTGAAACAAGGAACTTTCTCTCTTTTTTCAAAAAATGCTCTGCTAAATCTGAAAATAACAAAGGGAGTTGGGGGGTCACACATCCAGCCAATCAGTGCCTTTCCATCACATTCTGAAACATCCTGTTGCTGGCATGGCTACTGGGGGAGCTCAGAGATTTCCACCCCCTTGCCATTTTGAAAGTCTGTTTGGTCTCTGAGCTCAAGAGAGTAGAACTCAGATCTGACATTTTCCTCCATCTCTAAAACTCTTTTGGGAAAAGCTGTTTGGGCCAAGAAGAAGGCAGCTGAGAAGGAAACTGAGCTTCTAAGAGAGAAACAGAAGGCGCAGCAGCAAATGATGGAGGATAAAGAGAGAAGCTTCCAGGAAAACATAGCCCAACTGAAAGAGAAAGTAGAGGCAGAAAGGCAATTACTTCTGATGGAGCAGGAGAAGATGCTGAACCACAAGCTGAAGGTAAGCTTGGATGGGGCCTACACCATGCCCATTGGACAAGCCTTGGCTTCTTAGGAAAAGGATACAAAGTTTAAGGAAGTTCATGATCGCAGAGGAAAATCCAAAAGGCATGTGATTCACTAAACTTCAAATCTAATATCTGTATCCCACTGAAGCACATAAGTCTGTAAGGCACAAGCAGTTTCAGTGGTGTTAAAAGAGAAGGAATAGTGTCAGAGTGAAAAATAGCATCCCACAGGATGCTGGGCTAGTGTTTGTATGATTATATGATGGTCTTATTTTACCCCAGCTCAGCAGGGCCTTAGTCCACTAGTTCTTAAGATCCTTGGTACATTAGTCGGGTGCGGTAGCAGGCACCTGCAGTTCCAGCTACTTGGAAGGCTTAGGCAGAAGGATCGCCTGAGCCCAGCAGGTCGAGGCTGCAGTGGCCATGAGCATGCCACTACACTCCAGCTTGGGTGACTGTATGAGACTCCAACTCAAAAAAAAAAGATCTTTGGTATAACCATTAAAGAGACCTGAAATAGATCCATCCAGTCTTGAAATTATCTGGTAAACCTTCATAAATAATATGGGATCCTGAAACTTCTAAAACTTGTAATCTTTGTTTCCAGACCTTCCTGATTCATCCTATACAATAGAATAAAATCTATCCTTTGTCTGAACCTGGAGACTGATAGCCAGTGTTGTGCAGAGTTAGTAGTTTGCATTATTTTACATATGGTCATATTACCTCAACAAAACTGAGAATTAATTAGAATTAAATTAAACCTATATTCCCTCCCAAAGGACATTCTTTTGACTGAATCACATTACTGGGATAGTTCTCAGGTCTGATCTGGTCTCCAATCTTCTCCACCCCACCCACAGTGGGATAGTACTGAAGGAGTCATAAAAAGGTATACATCATGGATAACCCCACTTTTCAGATCTCAAAGTATAAACATTGTGGACAAGCTCAACAAAGAGTACTGTAAATTGGGAGAAGTAAGCACATGTGCCTGGCTGCTAAAGTTGTGAAATACAAAATGTTGACAATTGAGAGTTTTCAAAAGTGAACTGTCTTCTTTTTATAGGTCCAAGAAGAACTACTTACTGAAGGATTTAAAAAGAAATCTGAGGCATTAAATAAAGAGATAAATCAACTACAAAAAGAGATAGAAGCCACCAAAAAGGAAGAATCCTCAGTGTTTTCACAGATCGTTGGTGCAGTTGGCAAAATGGTAATTGCAGCACAACCTGGAGCTGCTAAGCTATGGGATACAAGGATGAAATTATTCAGACCACATTTAAAATAGGCTGACAGTTCCTGTTAAATATACTATAAAAGGCTTCTTTTGCTTTAATAGCATACACGAGGGCTTATTTTTGAACCAAGTATATCATAGTAGTTTCATCCCAGAAAAGCTTGAGAATAGTTACTACTAAAAAATATTAGAGCCTGACATCCAAAAAATTCATACTTACTTTTGGTCAATTTAAAGACATGGGGAAAAAGCTAGAGATAATGAAATTTTTCCTGGAAAAGATGTAAGTAAGACAAAAAGACAAGCGGTAAGATGAGAAAAGCATTTGCAACTTGTGTTACAGACAAGGAGAAAATGTATTTAAGCCAAAATAAGCCTTTATAAATCAATGCAAAGAAGAGAAACAATCACAGTTTTAATGGACAAAAAATATGAGCGAATCAGCATGTTTAACTTTACTGATAATGAAAGACGTGCACAGTAAAGCTCTAAGATTCCTTTCATCTCTAAATGGGCAAAGAGGAACAGTTTTGACAGGACACTGAGCTGACAAGAGTTTGGGGAAACTGACAGTCTCTCATATTGGCTAGTAGTAGTGTGCGATTGTATATACATGTTCAGTGCAAATACCTTTGATCTGGTAAGTTCATGTTTAGGAATACATGTTATAGATTTATTTGCCCTAGTTGACAATAATATATGTAATAGTATATTTGTGAAAAAATTATCATAATGCCAAAAGATTGGAAATAATGTATCTCTCTGTCAGTCCACATAATGTAAAATATAGGACACACGTAGAAAGGAACACACTACTGTCCCTAAAACAAAAGGAAAATCTCTGTTTGTACTAATGTGAGAAAATCTCCAAGATTTATCCTAAGTGAAAAAAGGTTATGGAAAGTTGTTTATTTGCTACCACTGAATTTTAAAAATAATGAATATACAAACATATTATGATCCATATCAAGAAAATACCAAATAAACTGATATCCATGATCGTATCAGGAATAGGCCCGATAGTTGAGGTGAGACAGGAGAGGATACTATTTGTAACCTGTATATTCTTTGATGTCTTTTACATTTTCTATGAATTTACCTAAAAATAAATACAATTACTAAAATTAAAAATGCATAAAATGAGAAAGTTTCTATGACAAGATAATAGTGTTTAATATGACTAAAAATAGCATAAGTCAGCTCAACAAAAATTGGCTTATATTTCCTCCTACCAAAACCACCAGATTGAGAAGTTTTGCCACTGAGCCTGTCCCCAAAAGCTTGTTGATATCACTAAAGGATTTTCCTGAATACTGCAGGTCTAGTAAAGGGGACAAGGAAAGGGATAAGCCCTGCTTTCCCACCAAATCTCCCCAACGTACATGACCAGCAATAGCAATAAGAAACTGCCAACTTGTGTATGTGCACCTGAAATATTCAAGGTTTAGAGATAGAAAGGGATCAGGAGTAAAGTAGAGGGCAATATATGAGAAGGGACCTTCTGGAAACCAGAATTTATTAATAAAAATTGTGTATCGGCTGAGCTCGGTGGCTCAGCCTGTAATCCCAGCACTTTGGGAGGCCAAGATGAGTGGATTGCCTGAGCCCGCGGGTTTAAGACCTGGCCAGGCAACTTGGTGAGACCTCGACTCTACAATAAATCAAAAATGAGCCGGGTGTGGTAGCACACGCCTGCAGTTCCAGCTACTTGGAAGGCTGAGGTGGAAGGATCACCAGAGCCCAGCAGGTTGAGGCTGTGGTGGCCGAGAGGGTGCCACTGCACTCCAGTCTGGGAGACGGAGTGAGACTCCAACTCAAAAAAAAAAATTGTGTATTTATTCCTACATGTTTAAACTTCAGTCACCTTAAAATACTCTGTTTGATGCAATCCGCCTATTGAGATGCTTTTTCCTCTGCTCAAAACAGTTTTTGAACTCACCACTTTGGATGCCTTTTAGTGTTTCTGCAGTTTTTTTCTCACCTCTTCCACATCGGCAAAACATTTCCCTTTGAGGACTTTTTTCATCAACAAAAACAAAAAAAAAAGTCACCCAAGGTGAGATCCAGTGAATAGGGAGGGTAGGGCATGGGGCTCATGTCATTTGGGGTCAAAACCCACTGAAACTCAGTGCGGTGTGTGCGGGTTGCGTAAATTGCCCGTCATGAAATGGGTAAACACATTGAAGAAATCTCCAAAAAAAATTCACTCATAAAATCTGTCAATTATGGAAACCTTGGATATCACAAAGAGTAAGAACATTTAACCAATGTGTCTGTAGGCTGGAGAGGTCCTCTTTCTGAAGTAAAGACTCACCCCAAGATAGACAGAGTAGCTGCTTCTGATGGGGGCTGGCTGGCCTTGGAGTTAGAACAGGGACAGGATCCTCTCTGGAGCAAGGAGAAGCGGTCAGCAGCAAGGCATCAGGTTTCAGTCCTAGGAAACAACACTGCTGGGATGAGGTCCTGGGCCTGCTGTAACTTATACAAGGGTCCTGTTTGCTTCTTCGAACACATCACATCCATTACCCCCACTGCCTTCATTATTTCTACTGACTCTTGTGCCAATCAGCATCTTCTTTGTTATTAGCTCAGAAAAGAATAATTCCTTTGCCAAATCACCAATTCTTAAGTTGATGATTCCAGATTGGGGTAATTCACATGCTCATTAACCCTCCCATCAGTATGAATTGGAGTCAGCATCTACACACCTGCAGCATGCTGCTTATTCTGAAATATTTTAAAGTAAATTACTAAATGGATATAATAATAGTTTGTGTGCTTAGTTGCTTACTAGGATAAAACACCTTTATTGAACCCTACCACTTTATCAAATGCCCCTGGTTTCTGTCCAACCAAAAGGGTTACTTCAAGCCTCCATTCCAAGTAGACTTTTCTACCAGACCTGCCTTAATGTAGTAACTCAACTGTGCGTAGTTAAATACTCATGCATAACAGACTTTTTATAGGCATTGCTTATTTAATATTTGTCTGGCAAATAAACTACCAATGAATTATAATACTGAATATCTATCAGAAAATGATTTTGTAAATAAAATGCTCTTCAAAATGGAAATTACTTTATATTGTACATGTGTTTCTGTATGATTATAAAGCAATTCACAGGTGTTAAAAAATTCACTATACACAAAAAAGTATAAAAATTAAAAATATATAATGATATGAAAGTACTGTCGATATCAGGTCATATAATATTCTACACTTTAATCTTATTACTGATTTTTACAATTTTTTATAAATAGAATTTTCTTACCTGATTGAATTACTCTCAATCACATGCCTAAATTTATCTACTGGCAATAACTTTGGTCATTGTAAAAAGGTTTAGAGGGCAAGCCAGAAATTTAGGTCTTTTATATTCTTGGTAAATATAAAGTCTTACCAACAAAGAACATCCTCTTTAAAGCAATATAGAAAAGAAGGAAATCTGTTTCATTCTTGAGTATGCAGAACCAAATATGTATATTAGTATCTTGTATGTGACTACAAGGTTAGGATGAAATTTCACACTATTTATATATCCAAGCAGATAGGACTTTTTGTTCATCCTTTATATTATTTTTAACCTATATGTAACATGTTTCTTTAAAATCAGTGATGTCCATTTCTCCACAAGAGAGCTTAAGAGCATATCTAGAACTTTGCTATACCTTTCTTCACATAGTTTATCCTACCCTCACACGAAAGTTGAGGTTGCAAGGACTTCTGGCAAGAAGCAGCAGGACAGGTTGGACTGTGAGAGTCTCTGTCAAAGCAAGTTTCCATAAAGACTCTCACTTTCCCCCTGGTAGCTACTGCTGCCACTGCCATCCTGCTCCTCGGCCCCATGCACTGTTCAGTGGCTACCACCACCACCACCACAGTAGCTGCCCCACCTGGGGTGGCGCCCAGCTCCCGACCCTGCGGAACTCTGAGCTCATTCACCAGCTGCATCACCGCACCCCAACCAGAGCGGCCCCACACCATGCCAACCTGCAGCGCCCAGCTGCCTCACACTCTGCCTCCCCCAGCTCAGCCACTGGCCCCTGGCTGTGGTGAGAACAGAGATCAGCTGGAGCCCCGAGACTAGAGACCTGCATTGCCCTGCCCAGCTCCATCCAGCCTCCAACTTGGGACCTAAGGTAATCTCGTCAAACTGGGAGAGACAGAAGCCCCTCCCCCATGCTAGATCGGACACAGACAGGTCAGATCTGAGTGGCAGACTTGACAGACAGGAAGTCGACTGAATGGAGATCTGATCTACCTTCATTCCACAGCAGGCCTAGGGCATCTGACCCTAGCTGTGAGCAACCCTACTAGCCTGTGATGAGAGCTAAAGATCAGAGCTGAAAGGACGTTGGACTTGCAGGAATGACCACAGAGTGAACCTGGTTTCCTGTTTTATTTTATTTTTATTCTCTGTCTGTTTGTTTTACTCGTTTTTTCCTCTTTTCTTTCTCTTCTTACTGTGGTTGATAACGTTTTGTCATTTGCTCTGTTTCTATTATTTTACTGATTTTTTTTCCCCTTTGGACTTCCTATTTGTGTAGGGGAATAGTAAATCATTAGGAAGATTGGTTGACTTGTGTGTTTGTAAGATTGTCTGTATGTTTAAGTTTTCTTTTATTCTTTTCTGTCTTTGTGTTTCATTTCATTTGTTATTCGGTACTTTTATCTGTTTTCCCTCTTATTCTTCTCACTCTCCACCTTTCTCTTACCTCCCATTCCCTGTTCCATTGTTTTCCTTTTTCCTACCTCATTTTGCTTTCAGGAAACAAACATATACCCACACTGCATGGACAGATTGCAGGCAGTGGGAAGTGGGTTCCAGGGTACCCATACAACTGTCGGTGGATACTGGGATCTGCAGACAGAGTTTGAATCACAGCTCCATCCTCAATTAAATATCAAAACTGCAAAAAAGTACAGCCCTCAACCCACAGCCCAGCTTCAGAATTTAATAAACCAGAGGATTCACATAAGAAAAAATAGGAGATTGAGCAATCAGAAGTAAAAGCAACCCTGCCATCCCTGAACATCAGAATTAAAGAAGGGGAGGGAAGAAGGAAAAAAAGGGGAAAAGTGGAGAAGAAAAGCTACACAAATGAAGAAAAACCAAAAGAAAAATATACATCTCATGCAGACCCCTGGGAGACCAGACACTGGGAAAACAGACTTCAGAATGCAAACAATGAAGAGCCCCCAGAATGACTGGTCACATACTATAAACCCAGATATAAAAACATTAATAGAGAGAATAAAAAGAATTGAGAAGAAACAAGAGGATAATAGGAAGGAGTTGATAACTGAGATAACAGCAGTAAAGAATACTGTGATTGAAATAAATAACAACCTAATAAGCATAGAAAGCAGAATTAGCCAAGCAGAAGAATCTCAGAGCTTGAAGAACAAAATATAGAACTAACCCAAACTATCAAAAACAGAAAAGAAGCTTAAAAAGACAGAACAAAACCTTCAAGAGATGAGCGATTATTTCAAGAGACTAAACCTAAGAGTGATTGGACCTCCTGAAGCAGAAAGACAGACAGAGACCACCCTGGGACAAACATTAAATGAAATTATTCAAGAAAACTTCCCTCATCCCATCAGTGATGTGACCATTCAAACACAAGAGATTCAGAGAACTCCTGCAAGACAACAGATGAGAAGACCAACTCCCAGACACATAATAATTTGCCTAAAAAATGTAGTTATAAAAGAAGAAATACCAAGAGTAGTAAGAGATAAAGGTCAGACTGCCTACCAGGGAAGACCAATTAGAATAGCAGCAGATTTATCTACAGAACACTTCAGGCAAGGAGAGCTTGGACCCCAATCTTTAAAGTTCTCAAAGATAAAAAATTTCAACCAAGAATAACCTGCCTAGCTGAGCTAAGCTTCATCAGTGAGGGAGAATTAAAATCTTTCCCAGACATTCAATCCCTAAGACCTTATGCTGCCTCTACACTAGCTCTACAAGAAACACTTGAGAAAGTATTAAACACAGAAGAAAAAGAAAAAACAATGTTCTTCACAAGAGAACAGGAAAAAGATTGAAAACACACATGAATCAACCCAAAAACCAAAAGAAAGACAACAAACAAGCAAGAGCAACAACATCTCTATAAGAACCTCATGACAGGGATAAACCCTCACATTTCAATAGTTAGTCTAATAAGAATGGATTAAATGCACCACTGAAAAGACACAGAATGACAAAATGGATAAAATATCATGAGGCAACAATATATTGTCTCCAAGAGATTAATCTCACCAGAAAGGACACTCACAGACTCAAAGTAAGAGGATGGGAAATAAAATTCCAGGCAAATGGAACACAAAAGAAAGCTGGAGTTGCAATCTTAATCTCAGACAAAATACCCTTTAAGCTATAAAAAATTTAAAAAGATACAGAAGGTCACTAAATAATGATAAAAGGTTCAATCCATCAACAAGAAATATCCATTCTAAACATATATGCATCCAACATGGGAGCACCAACTTTCATAAAGCAGATTCTAGGCAAACACAAAAAAGGTATTGATTCTAACACTATCATAGTTGGGGACTTTAATATCCCACTTACAACCCTAGACAGATCATCAGGACAAAAAATCAGCAAGAAGATCTGGGACCTCTGTGTAACTCTTGACCAAATGGACTTAATCGATACCTACAGAATACTCCACCCAATGGCCATAGATTATACGTTCTACTCATCACTGCATGGAACATACTCTAAGATTAATCACATCCTTTGCCATAAATCAACCATAAATAAATTTTATAAGATTGAAATTCTGCCAAGCATCTTCTCAGAACACAGTGGAATAAAAATAAATATCAACACCAACAAAGTTCCCCCAAAACCCAAAAGACATGGACACTAAGCAGCATGATGCTAAGCAACTCCTGAATCAATATGGAAATCAAAACAGAGATTAAAAGATACCTAGAAACAAATGAAAATGAAGAAACCTCTTATCAAAATCTCTGGGATGCCATAAAAGCAGTAGTAAAAAGGGAATTTATATCCCTATAAAAGCACATGAAGAAAATGGAAAGATCACAAATTAACAAACTAACAAACCACCTAAGGAAACTGGAAAAGCAAGACTATCAAAACCCTAAGTTCAGCAGAAGAATCCAAATCACCAAAATAAAAGTACAAATCTGGCCGGGCTCAGTGGCTCAGCCTGTAATCCCACACCTTTGGGAGGCTGAGGTGAGTGGATTGCCTGAGCCCGCGGGTTCAAGACCCGCCTGGGCAACTTGGTGAGACCTCATCTCTACAATAAATCAAAATGAGCCGGGCGTGG